>NW_028225744.1:0-182150 GCF_052327205.1 Somniosus microcephalus
AGCAGAATAAGGAGAAGGAGAAGGTGAAGTCTGGAGGGTGAATCAGAAGAAGCAGAAAAAGGAGAAGGAGAAGGTGAAGCCTGAAGGTTGAATCAGAAGAAGTAGAAGAAGGAGAAGGAGAAGGTGAAGTCTGGAGGGTGAAGCAGAAGAAGTAGAAGAAGGAGCAGGAGAAGGTGAAGTCAGGAGGGTGAATCAGAAGAAGTAGAAGAAGGAGAAGGAGAAGATGAAGTCAGGAGGGTGAATCGTAAGAAGCAGAAGAAGGAGAAGGAGAAGGTGAAGTCTGGAGGGTGAATCAGAAGAATCAGAAGAAGGTGAAGGAGAAGGTGAAGTCTGGAGGGTGAATCAGAAGAAGCAGAAGAAGGAGAAGGAGAAGGTGAAGTCTGGAGGGAGAAGCAGAAGAAGTAGAAGAAGGAGAAGGAGAAGGTGAAGTCTGGAGGGTGAATCAGAAGAAGTAGAAGAAGGAGAAGGAGAAGGTGAAGTCTGGAGGGTGAATCAGAAGAAGCGGAAGAAGGAGAAGGAGAAGGTGAAGTCTGGAGGGTGAATCAGAAGAAGAAGAAGAAGGAGAAGGAGAAGGTGAAGTCTGGAGGGTGAATCAGAAGAAGTAGAAGAAGGAGAAGGAGAAGGTGTAGTCTGGAGGGTGAATCAGAAGAAGTAGACGAAGGAGAAGGAGAAGGTGAAGTCTGGAGGGTGAATCAGAAGAAGCAGAAGAAGGTGAAGGAGAAGATGAAGTCTGGAGGGTGAATCAGAAGAAGTAGAAGAAGGAGAAGGAGAAGGTGAAGTCTGGAGGGTGAATCAAAAGAAGCAGAAGAAGGAGAAGGAGAAGGTGAAGTCTGGAGGGTGAATCAGAAGAAGCAGAAGAAGGAAAAGGAGAAGGTGAAGTCTGGAGGGTGAATCAGAAGAAGCAGAATAAGGAGAAGGAGAAGGTGAAGTCTGGAGGGTGAATCAGAAGAAGCAGAAGAAGGAGAAGGAGAAGGTGAAGTCTGGAGGATGAATCAGAAGAAGTAGAAGAAGGAGAAGGAGAAGGTGAAGTCTGGAGGGTGAATCAGAAGAAGTAGAAGAAGGAGAAGGAGAAGGTGAAGTCTGGAGGGTGAATCAGAAGAAGTAGAAGAAGGAGAAGGAGAAGGTGAAGTCTGGAGGGTGAAGCAGAAGAAGTAGAAGAAGGAGAAGGAGAAGGTGAAGTCAGGAGGGTGAATCAGAAGAAGTAGAAGAAGGAGAAGGAGAAGGTGAAGTCAGGAGGGTGAATCAGAAGAAGCAGAAGAAGGAGAAGGAGAAGGTGAAGTCTGGAGGGTGAATCAGAAGAATCAGAAGAAGGAGAAGGAGAAGGTGAAGTCTGGAGGGAGAATCAGAAGAAGCAGAAGAAAGAGAAGGAGAAGGTGAAGTCTGGAGGGTGAATCAGAAGAAGTAGAAGAAGGAGAAGGAGAAGCTGAAGTCTGGAGGGTGAATCAGAAGAAGCAGAAGAAGGAGAAGGAGAAGGTCAAGTCTGGAGGGTGAATCAGAAGAAGCAGAAGAAGGAGAAGGAAAAGGTGAAGTCTGGAGGGTGAATCAGAAGAAGCAGAAGAAGGAGAAGGAGAAGGTGAAGTCTGGAGGGTGAATCAGAAGAAGCAGAATAAGGAGAAGGAGAAGGTGAAGTCTGGAGGGTGAATCAGAAGAAGCAGAAGAAGGAGAAGGAGAAGGTGAAGTCTGGAGGGTGAATCAGAAGAAGTAGAAGAAGGAGAAGGAGAAGGTGAAGTCTGGAGGGTGAAGCAGAAGAAGTAGAAGAAGGAGAAGGAGAAGGTGAAGTCAGGAGCGTGAATCAGAAGAAGCAGAAGAAGGAGAAGGAGAAGGTGAAGTCTGGAGGGTGAATCAGAAGAATCAGAAGAAGGAGAAGGAGAAGATGAAGTCTGGAGGGTGAATCAGAAGACGCAGAAGAAAGAGAAGGAGAAGGTGAAGTCTGGAGGTTGAAGCAGAAGAAACAGAAGAAGGAGAAGGAGTAGGTGAAGACTGGAGGGTGAATCAGAAGAAGTAGAAGAAGGAGAAGGAGAAGGTGAAGTCTGGAGGGTGAATCAGACGAAGTAGAAGAAGGAGAAGGAGAAGGTGAAGTCTGGAGGGTGAATCAGAAGAAGCAGAAGAAGGAGAAGGAGAAGGTGAAGTCTGGAGGGTGAATCAGAAGAAGCAGAAGGAGGAGAAGGAGAAGGTGAAGTCTGGAGGGTGAATCAGAAGAAGCAGAATAAGGAGAAGGAGAAGGTGAAGTCTGGAGGGTGAATCAGAAGAAGCAGAAAAAGGAGAAGGAGAAGGTGAAGCCTGAAGGTTGAATCAGAAGAAGTAGAAGAAGGAGAAGGAGAAGGTGAAGTCTGGAGGGTGAAGCAGAAGAAGTAGAAGAAGGAGCAGGAGAAGGTGAAGTCAGGAGGGTGAATCAGAAGAAGTAGAAGAAGGAGAAGGAGAAGATGAAGTCAGGAGGGTGAATCGTAAGAAGCAGAAGAAGGAGAAGGAGAAGGTGAAGTCTGGAGGGTGAATCAGAAGAATCAGAAGAAGGTGAAGGAGAAGGTGAAGTCAGGAGGGTGAATCAGAAGAAGCAGAAGAAGGAGAAGGAGAAGGTGAAGTCTGGAGGGAGAAGCAGAAGAAGTAGAAGAAGGAGAAGGAGAAGGTGAAGTCTGGAGGGTGAATCAGAAGAAGTAGAAGAAGGAGAAGGAGAAGGTGAAGTCTGGAGGGTGAATCAGAAGAAGCGGAAGAAGGAGAAGGAGAAGGTGAAGTCTGGAGGGTGAATCAGAAGAAGAAGAAGAAGGAGAAGGAGAAGGTGAAGTCTGGAGGGTGAATCAGAAGAAGTAGAAGAAGGAGAAGGAGAAGGTGTAGTCTGGAGGGTGAATCAGAAGAAGTAGACGAAGGAGAAGGAGAAGGTGAAGTCTGGAGGGTGAATCAGAAGAAGCAGAAGAAGGTGAAGGAGAAGATGAAGTCTGGAGGGTGAATCAGAAGAAGTAGAAGAAGGAGAAGGAGAAGGTGAAGTCTGGAGGGTGAATCAAAAGAAGCAGAAGAAGGAGAAGGAGAAGGTGAAGTCTGGAGGGTGAATCAGAAGAAGCAGAAGAAGGAAAAGGAGAAGGTGAAGTCTGGAGGGTGAATCAGAAGAAGCAGAATAAGGAGAAGGAGAAGGTGAAGTCTGGAGGGTGAATCAGAAGAAGCAGAAGAAGGAGAAGGAGAAGGTGAAGTCTGGAGGATGAATCAGAAGAAGTAGAAGAAGGAGAAGGAGAAGGTGAAGTCTGGAGGGTGAATCAGAAGAAGTAGAAGAAGGAGAAGGAGAAGGTGAAGTCTGGAGGGTGAATCAGAAGAAGTAGAAGAAGGAGAAGGAGAAGGTGAAGTCTGGAGGGTGAAGCAGAAGAAGTAGAAGAAGGAGAAGGAGAAGGTGAAGTCAGGAGGGTGAATCAGAAGAAGTAGAAGAAGGAGAAGGAGAAGGTGAAGTCAGGAGGGTGAATCAGAAGAAGCAGAAGAAGGAGAAGGAGAAGGTGAAGTCTGGAGGGTGAATCAGAAGAATCAGAAGAAGGAGAAGGAGAAGGTGAAGTCTGGAGGGAGAATCAGAAGAAGCAGAAGAAAGAGAAGGAGAAGGTGAAGTCTGGAGGGTGAATCAGAAGAAGTAGAAGAAGGAGAAGGAGAAGCTGAAGTCTGGAGGGTGAATCAGAAGAAGCAGAAGAAGGAGAAGGAGAAGGTCAAGTCTGGAGGGTGAATCAGAAGAAGCAGAAGAAGGAGAAGGAAAAGGTGAAGTCTGGAGGGTGAATCAGAAGAAGCAGAAGAAGGAGAAGGAGAAGGTGAAGTCTGGAGGGTGAATCAGAAGAAGCAGAATAAGGAGAAGGAGAAGGTGAAGTCTGGAGGGTGAATCAGAAGAAGCAAAAGAAGGAGAAGGAGAAGGTGAAGTCTGGAGGGTGAATCAGAAGAAGTAGAAGAAGGAGAAGGAGAAGGTGAAGTCTGGAGGGTGAAGCAGAAGAAGTAGAAGAAGGAGAAGGAGAAGGTGAAGTCAGGAGGGTGAATCAGAAGAAGCAGAAGAAGGAGAAGGAGAAGGTGAAGTCTGGAGGGTGAATCAGAAGAATCAGAAGAAGGAGAAGGAGAAGATGAAGTCTGGAGGGTGAATCAGAAGAAGCAGAAGAAAGAGAAGGAGAAGGTGTAGTCTGGAGGTTGAAGCAGAAGAAACAGAAGAAGGAGAAGGAGTAGGTGAAGACTGGAGGGTGAATCAGAAGAAGTAGAAGAAGGAGAAGGAGAAGGTGAAGTCTGGAGGGTGAATCAGACGAAGTAGAAGAAGGATAAGGAGAAGGTGAAGTCTGGAGGGTGAATCAGAAGAAGTAGAAGAAGGAGAAGGAGAAGGGGAAGTCTGGAGGGTGAATCAGAAGAAGCAGAAGAAGGAGAAGGAGAAGATGAAGTCTGGAGGGTGAATCAGAAGAAGTAGAAGAAGGAGAAGGAGAAGGTGAGGTCTGGAGGGTGAATCAGAAGAAGCAGAAGAAGGAGAAGGAGAAGGTGAAGTCTGGAGGGTGAATCAGAAGAAGCAGAAGAAGGAGAAGGAGAAGGTGAAGTCTGGAGGGTGAATCAGAAGAAGCAGAAGAAGGAGAAGGAAAAGGTGAAGTCAGGAGCGTGAATCAGAAGAAGCAGAAGAAGGAGAAGGAGAAGATGAAGTTAGGAGGGTGAATCAGAAGAAGCAGAAGAAGGAGAAGGAGCAGGTGAAGTCAGGGGGGTGAAGCAGAAGAAGCAGAAGAAGGAGAAGGAGAAGGTGAAGTCTGGAGGGTGAATCAGAAGAAGCAGAAGAAGGAGAAGGAGAAGGTGAAGTCTGGAGGGTGAATCAGAAGAAGTAGAAGAAGGAGAAGGAGAAGGTGAATTCTGGAGGGCGAAGCAGAAGAAGTAGAAGAAGGAGAAGGAGAAGGTGAAGTCAGGAGGGTGAATCAGAAGAAGTAGAAGAAGGAGAAGGAGAAGGTGAAGTCAGGAGGGTGAATCAGAAGAAGCAGAAGAAGGAGAAGGAGAAGATGAAGTCTGGAGGGTGAATCAGAAGAATCAGAAGAAGGAGAAGGAGAAGGTGAAGTCTGGAGGGTGAATCAGAAGAAGCAGAGGAAGGAGAAGGAGAAGGTGAAGTCTGGAGGGTGAATCAGAAGAAGCAGAATAAGGAGAAGGAGAAGGTGAAGTGTGGAGGGTGAATCATAAGAAGCAGAAGAAGGAGAAGGAGAAGATGAAGTCTGGAGGGTGAATCAGAAGAAGTAGAAGAAGGAGAAGGAGAAGGTGAAGTCTGGAGGGTGAAGCAGAAGAAGTAGAAGAAGGAGAAGGAGAAGGTGAAGTCAGGAGGGTGAATCAGAAGAAGAAGAAGAAGAAGGTGAAGGTGAAGTCAGGAGGGTGAATCAGATGAAGCAGAAGAAGGAGAAGGAGAAGGTGAAGTCTGGAGGGTGAATCAGAAGAATCAGAAGAAGGAGAAGTTGAAGGTGAAGTCTGGAGGGTGAATCAGAAGAAGCAGAAGAAAGAGAAGGAGAAGGTGAAGTCTGGAGGGTGAAGCAGAAGAAACAGAAGAAGGAGAAGGTGAAGACTGGAGGGTGAATCAGAAGAAGTAGAAGAAGGAGAAGGAGAAGGTGAAGTCTGGAGGGTGAATCAGAAGAAGTAGAAGAAGGAGAAGGAGAAGGTGAAGTCTGGGGGGTGAATCAGAAGAAGCAGAAGAAGGAGAAGGAGAAGGTGAAGTCTGGAGGGTGAAACAGAAGAAGCAGAAGAAGGAGAAGGAGAAGATGACGTCTGGAGGGTGAATCAGAAGAAGTAGAAGAAGGAGAAGGAGAAGGTGAAGTCTGGAGGGTGAATCAGAAGTAGTAGAAGAAGGAGAAGGAGAAGGTGAAGTCTGGACGGTGAATCAGAAGAAACAGAAGAAGGAGAAGGAGAAGGTGAAGTCTGGAGGGTGAATCAGAAGAAGTAGAAGAAGGAGAAGGAGAAGGTGTAGTCTGGAGGGTGAATCAGAAGAAGTAGACGAAGGAGAAGGAGAAGGTGAAGTCTGGAGGGTGAATCAGAAGAAGCAGAAGAAGGAGAAGGAGAAGGTGAAGTCTGGAGGGTGAATCAGAAGAAGCAGAAGGAGGAGAAGGAGAAGGTGAAGTCTGGAGGGTGAATCAGAAGAAGCAGAATAAGGAGAAGGAGAAGGTGAAGTCTGGAGGGTGAATCAGAAGAAGCAGAAAAAGGAGAAGGAGAAGGTGAAGCCTGAAGGTTGAATCAGAAGAAGTAGAAGAAGGAGAAGGAGAAGGTGAAGTCTGGAGGGTGAAGCAGAAGAAGTAGAAGAAGGAGCAGGAGAAGGTGAAGTCAGGAGGGTGAATCAGAAGAAGTAGAAGAAGGAGAAGGAGAAGATGAAGTCAGGAGGGTGAATCGTAAGAAGCAGAAGAAGGAGAAGGAGAAGGTGAAGTCTGGAGGGTGAATCAGAAGAATCAGAAGAAGGTGAAGGAGAAGGTGAAGTCTGGAGGGTGAATCAGAAGAAGCAGAAGAAGGAGAAGGAGAAGGTGAAGTCTGGAGGGAGAAGCAGAAGAAGTAGAAGAAGGAGAAGGAGAAGGTGAAGTCTGGAGGGTGAATCAGAAGAAGTAGAAGAAGGAGAAGGAGAAGGTGAAGTCTGGAGGGTGAATCAGAAGAAGCGGAAGAAGGAGAAGGAGAAGGTGAAGTCTGGAGGGTGAATCAGAAGAAGAAGAAGAAGGAGAAGGAGAAGGTGAAGTCTGGAGGGTGAATCAGAAGAAGTAGAAGAAGGAGAAGGAGAAGTTGTAGTCTGGAGGGTGAATCAGAAGAAGTAGACGAAGGAGAAGGAGAAGGTGAAGTCTGGAGGGTGAATCAGAAGAAGCAGAAGAAGGTGAAGGAGAAGATGAAGTCTGGAGGGTGAATCAGAAGAAGTAGAAGAAGGAGAAGGAGAAGGTGAAGTCTGGAGGGTGAATCAAAAGAAGCAGAAGAAGGAGAAGGAGAAGGTGAAGTCTGGAGGGTGAATCAGAAGAAGCAGAAGAAGGAAAAGGAGAAGGTGAAGTCTGGAGGGTGAATCAGAAGAAGCAGAATAAGGAGAAGGAGAAGGTGAAGTCTGGAGGGTGAATCAGAAGAAGCAGAAGAAGGAGAAGGAGAAGGTGAAGTCTGGAGGATGAATCAGAAGAAGTAGAAGAAGGAGAAGGAGAAGGTGAAGTCTGGAGGGTGAATCAGAAGAAGTAGAAGAAGGAGAAGGAGAAGGTGAAGTCTGGAGGGTGAATCAGAAGAAGTAGAAGAAGGAGAAGGAGAAGGTGAAGTCTGGAGGGTGAAGCAGAAGAAGTAGAAGAAGGAGAAGGAGAAGGTGAAGTCAGGAGGGTGAATCAGAAGAAGTAGAAGAAGGAGAAGGAGAAGGTGAAGTCAGGAGGGTGAATCAGAAGAAGCAGAAGAAGGAGAAGGAGAAGGTGAAGTCTGGAGGGTGAATCAGAAGAATCAGAAGAAGGAGAAGGAGAAGGTGAAGTCTGGAGGGAGAATCAGAAGAAGCAGAAGAAAGAGAAGGAGAAGGTGAAGTCTGGAGGGTGAATCAGAAGAAGTAGAAGAAGGAGAAGGAGAAGCTGAAGTCTGGAGGGTGAATCAGAAGAAGCAGAAGAAGGAGAAGGAGAAGGTCAAGTCTGGAGGGTGAATCAGAAGAAGCAGAAGAAGGAGAAGGAAAAGGTGAAGTCTGGAGGGTGAATCAGAAGAAGCAGAAGAAGGAGAAGGAGAAGGTGAAGTCTGGAGGGTGAATCAGAAGAAGCAGAATAAGGAGAAGGAGAAGGTGAAGTCTGGAGGGTGAATCAGAAGAAGCAGAAGAAGGAGAAGGAGAAGGTGAAGTCTGGAGGGTGAATCAGAAGAAGTAGAAGAAGGAGAAGGAGAAGGTGAAGTCTGGAGGGTGAAGCAGAAGAAGTAGAAGAAGGAGAAGGAGAAGGTGAAGTCAGGAGCGTGAATCAGAAGAAGCAGAAGAAGGAGAAGGAGAAGGTGAAGTCTGGAGGGTGAATCAGAAGAATCAGAAGAAGGAGAAGGAGAAGATGAAGTCTGGAGGGTGAATCAGAAGACGCAGAAGAAAGAGAAGGAGAAGGTGAAGTCTGGAGGTTGAAGCAGAAGAAACAGAAGAAGGAGAAGGAGTAGGTGAAGACTGGAGGGTGAATCAGAAGAAGTAGAAGAAGGAGAAGGAGAAGGTGAAGTCTGGAGGGTGAATCAGACGAAGTAGAAGAAGGATAAGGAGAAGGTGAAGTCTGGAGGGTGAATCAGAAGAAGTAGAAGAAGGAGAAGGAGAAGGGGAAGTCTGGAGGGTGAATCAGAAGAAGCAGAAGAAGGAGAAGGAGAAGATGAAGTCTGGAGGGTGAATCAGAAGAAGTAGAAGAAGGAGAAGGAGAAGGTGAGGTCTGGAGGGTGAATCAGAAGAAGCAGAAGAAGGAGAAGGAGAAGGTGAAGTCTGGAGGGTGAATCAGAAGAAGCAGAAGAAGGAGAAGGAGAAGGTGAAGTCTGGAGGGTGAATCAGAAGAAGCAGAAGAAGGAGAAGGAAAAGGTGAAGTCAGGAGCGTGAATCAGAAGAAGCAGAAGAAGGAGAAGGAGAAGATGAAGTTAGGAGGGTGAATCAGAAGAAGCAGAAGAAGGAGAAGGAGCAGGTGAAGTCAGGGGGGTGAAGCAGAAGAAGTAGAAGAAGGAGAAGGAGAAGGTGAAGTCAGGATGGTGAAGCAGAAGAAGCAGAAGAAGGAGAAGGAGAAGGTGAAGTCTGGAGGGTGAAGCAGAAGAAGCAGAAGAAGGAGAAGGAGAGGGTGAAGTCTGGAGGGTGAATCAGAAGAAGTAGAAGAAGGAGAAGGAGAAGGTGAAGTCAGGAGAGTGAAGCAGAAGAAGCAGAAGAAGGAGAAGGAGAAGGTGAAGTCTGGAGGGCGAAGCAGAAGAAGCAGAAGAAGGAGAAGGAGAAGCTGAAGTCTGGAGGGCGAAGCAGAAGAAGCAGAAGAAGGAGAAGGAGAAGCTGAAGTCTGGAGGGTGAAGCAGAAGAAGCAGAAGAAGGAGAAGGAGAAGGTGAAGTAAGGAGGTTGAATCAGAAGAAGCAGAAGAAGAAGAAGGAGAAGGTGAAGTCTGGAGTGTGAAGCAGAAGCAGTAGAAGAAGGAGAAGGAGAAGGTGAAGTCTGGAGTGTGAAGCAGAAGAAGCAAAAGAAGGAGAAGGAGAAGGTGAAGTCTGGAGGGTGAATCAGAAGAAGTAGAAGAAGGAGAAGGAGAAGGTGAAGTCTGGAGGGTGAAGCAGAAGAAGTAGAAGAAGGAGAAGGAGAAGGTGAAGTCAGGAGGGTGAATCAGAAGAAGTAGAAGAAGGAGAAGGAGAAGGTGAAGTCAGGAGGGTGAATCAGAAGAAGCAGAAGAAGGAGAAGGAGAAGGTGAAGTCTGGAGGGTGAATCAGAAGAATCAGAAGAAGGAGAAGGAGAAGGTGAAGGTTGGAGGGTGAATCAGATGAAGCAGAAGAAAGAGAAGGAGAAGGTGAAGTCTGGAGGGTGAATCAGAAGAAGCAGAAGAAGGAGAAGGAGAAGGTGAAGTCTGGAGGGAGAAGCAGAAGAAGTAGAAGAAGGAGAAGGAGAAGGTGAAGTCTGGAGGGTGAATCAGAAGAAGTAGAAGAAGGAGAAGGAGAAGGTGAAGTCTGGAGGGTGAATCAGAAGAAGTAGAAGAAGGAGAAGGAGAAGGTGAAGTCTGGAGGGTGAATCAGAAGAAACAGAAGAAGGAGAAGGAGAAGGTGAAGTCTGGAGGGTGAATCAGAAGAAGTAGAAGAAGGAGAAGGAGAAGGTGTAGTCTGGAGGGTGAATCAGAAGAAGTAGACGAAGGAGAAGGAGAAGGTGAAGTCTGGAGGGTGAACCAGAAGAAGCAGAAGAAGGAGAAGGAGAAGGTGAAGTCTGGAGGGTGAATCAGAAGAAGTAGAAGAAGGAGAAGGAGAAGGTGAAGTCTGGAGGGTGAATCAGAAGAAGCAGAAGAAGGAGAAGGAGAAGGTGAAGTCTGGAGGGTGAATCAGATGAAGCAGAAGAAGGAGAAGGAGAAGGTGAAGTCTGGAGGGTGAAACAGAAGAAGCAGAATAAGGAGAAGGAGAAGGTGAAGTCAGGAGGGTGAATCAGAAGAAGCAGAAGAAGAAGAAGGAGATGGTGAAGTAAGGAGGGTGAATCAGAAGAAGCAGAAGAAGGAGAAGGAGAAGGTGAAGTCTGGAGTGTGAAGCAGAAGAAGCAAAAGAAGGAGAAGGAGAAGGTGAAGTCTGGAGGGTGAATCAGAAGAAGTCGAAGAAGGAGAAGGAGAAAGTGAAGTCTGGAGGGTGAAGCAGAAGAAGTAGAAGAAGGAGAAGAAGAAGGTGAAGTCAGGAGGGTGAATCAGAAGAAGTAGAAGAAGGAGAAGGAGAAGGTGAAGTCAGGAGGGTGAATCAGTTGAAGCAGAAGAAGGAGAAGGAGAAGGTGAAGTCTGGAGGGTGAATCAGAAGAATCAGAAGAAGGAGAAGGAGAAGGTGAAGTCTGGAGGGTGAATCAGAAGAAGCAGAAGAAAGAGAAGGAGAAGGTGAAGTCTGGAGGGTGAATCAGAAGAAGCAGAAGAAGGAGAAGGAGAAGGAGAAGTCAGGAGGGTGAATCAGAAGAAGCAGAAGAAGGAGAAGGAGAAGGTGAAGTTAGGAGGGTGAATCAGAAGAAGCAGAAGAAGGAGAAGGAGCAGGTGATGTCAGGGGGATGAAGCAGAAGAAGTAGAAGAAGGAGAAGGAGAAGGTGAAGTCAGGACGGTGAAGCAGAAGAAGCAGAAGAAGAAGAAGGAGAAGGTGAAGTCTGGAGGATGAATCAGAAGAAGTAGAAGAAGGAGAAGGAGAAGGTCAAGTCTGGAGGGTGAATCAGAAGAAGTAGAATAAGGAGAAGGAGAAGGTGAAGTCTGGAGGGTGAAGCAGAAGGAGTAGAAGAAGGAGAAGGAGAAGGTGAAGTCAGGAGGGTGAATCAGAAGAAGTAGAAGAAGGAGAAGGAGAAGGTGAAGTCAGGAGGGTGAATCAGAAGAAGCAGAAGAAGGAGAAGGAGAAGGTGAAGTCTGGAGGGTGAATCAGAAGAATCAGAAGAAGGAGAAGGAGAAGGTGAAGTCTGGAGGGTGAATCAGAAGAAGCAGAAGAAAGAGAAGGAGAAGGTGAAGTCTGGAGGGTGAATCAGAAGAAGTAGAAGAAGGAGAAGGAGAAGGTGAAGTCTGGAGTGTGAATCAGAAGAAGCAGAAGAAGGAGAAGGAGAAGGTGAAGTCTGGAGGGTGAATCAGAAGAAGCAGAAGAAGGAGAAGGAGAAGGTGAAGTCTGGAGGGTGAATCAGAAGAAGCAGAAGAAGGAGAAGGAGAAGGAGAAGTCAGGAGGGTGAATCAGAAGAAGCAGAAGAAGGAGAAGGAGAAGGTGAAGTTAGGAGGGTGAATCAGAAGAAGCAGAAGAAGGAGAAGGAGCAGGTGATGTCAGGGGGATGAAGCAGAAGAAGTAGAAGAAGGAGAAGGAGAAGGTGAAGTCAGGACGGTGAAGCAGAAGAAGCAGAAGAAGGAGAAGGAGAAGGTGAAGTCTGGAGGATGAATCAGAAGAAGTAGAAGAAGGAGAAGGAGAAGGTCAAGTCTGGAGGGTGAATCAGAAGAAGTAGAATAAGGAGAAGGAGAAGGTGAAGTCTGGAGGGTGAAGCAGAAGAAGTAGAAGAAGGAGAAGGAGAAGGTGAAGTCAGGAGGGTGAATCAGAAGAAGTAGAAGAAGGAGAAGGAGAAGGTGAAGTCAGGAGGGTGAATCAGAAGAAGCAGAAGAAGGAGAAGGAGAAGGTGAAGTCTGGAGGGTGAATCAGAAGAATCAGAAGAAGGAGAAGGAGAAGGTGAAGTCTGGAGGGTGAATCAGAAGAAGCAGAAGAAAGAGAAGGAGAAGGTGAAGTCTGGAGGGTGAATCAGAAGAAGTAGAAGAAGGAGAAGGAGAAGGTGAAGTCTGGAGTGTGAATCAGAAGAAGCAGAAGAAGGAGAAGGAGAAGGTGAAGTCTAGAGGGTGAATCAGAAGAAGCAGAATAAGGAGAAGGAGAAGGTGAAGTCTGGAGGGTGAATCAGAAGAAGCAGAAGAAGGAGAAGGAGAAGGTGAATTCTGGAGGGTGAATCAGAAGAAGTAGAAGAAGGAGAAGGAGAAGGTGAAGTCTGGAGGGTGAAGCAGAAGAAGTAGAAGAAGGAGAAGGAGAAGGTGAAGTCAGGAGGGTGAATCAGAAGAAGTAGAAGAAGGAGAAGGAGAAGGTGAAGTCAGGAGGGTGAATCAGAAGAAGCAGAAGAAGGAGAAGGAGAAGGTGAAGTCTGGAGGGTGAATCAGAAGAATCAGAAGAAGGAGAAGGAGAAGGTGAAGTCTGGAGGGTGAATCAGAAGAAGCAGAGGAAGGAGAAGGAGAAGGTGAAGTCTGGAGGGTGAATCAGAAGAAGCAGAATAAGGAGAAGGAGAAGGTGAAGTCTGGAGGGTGAATCAGAAGAAGCAGAATAAGGAGAAGGAGAAGGTGAAGTCTGGAGGGTGAATCAGAAGAAGCAGAAGAAGGAGAACGAGAAGATGAAGTCTGGAGGGTGAATCAGAAGAAGTAGAAGAAGGAGAAGGAGAAGGTGAAGTCTGGAGGGTGAATCAGAAGAAGTAGAATAAGGAGAAGGAGAAGGTGAAGTCTGGAGGGTGAAGCAGAAGGAGTAGAAGAAGGAGAAGGAGAAGGTGAAGTCAGGAGGGTGAATCAGAAGAAGTAGAAGAAGGAGAAGGAGAAGGTGAAGTCAGGAGGGTGAATCAGAAGAAGCAGAAGAAGGAGAAGGAGAAGGTGAAGTCTGGAGGGTGAATCAGAAGAATCAGAAGAAGGAGAAGGAGAAGGTGAAGTCTGGAGGGTGAATCAGAAGAAGCAGAAGAAAGAGAAGGAGAAGGTGAAGTCTGGAGGGTGAATCAGAAGAAGTAGAAGAAGGAGAAGGAGAAGGTGAAGTCTGGAGTGTGAATCAGAAGAAGCAGAAGAAGGAGAAGGAGAAGGTGAAGTCTGGAGGGTGAATCAGAAGAAGCAGAAGAAGGAGAAGGAGAAGGTGAAGTCTGGAGGGTGAATCAGAAGAAGCAGAAGAAGGAGAAGGAGAAGGAGAAGTCAGGAGGGTGAATCAGAAGAAGCAGAAGAAGGAGAAGGAGAAGGTGAAGTTAGGAGGGTGAATCAGAAGAAGCAGAAGAAGGAGAAGGAGCAGGTGATGTCAGGGGGATGAAGCAGAAGAAGGAGAAGGAGAAGGTGAAGTCAGGACGGTGAAGCAGAAGAAGCAGAAGAAGGAGAAGGAGAAGGTGAAGTCTGGAGGATGAATCAGAAGAAGTAGAAGAAGGAGAAGGAGAAGGTCAAGTCTGGAGGGTGAATCAGAAGAAGTAGAATAAGGAGAAGGAGAAGGTGAAGTCTGGAGGGTGAAGCAGAAGAAGTAGAAGAAGGAGAAGGAGAAGGTGAAGTCAGGAGGGTGAATCAGAAGAAGTAGAAGAAGGAGAAGGAGAAGGTGAAGTCAGGAGGGTGAATCAGAAGAAGCAGAAGAAGGAGAAGGAGAAGGTGAAGTCTGGAGGGTGAATCAGAAGAATCAGAAGAAGGAGAAGGAGAAGGTGAAGTCTGGAGGGTGAATCAGAAGAAGCAGAAGAAAGAGAAGGAGAAGGTGAAGTCTGGAGGGTGAATCAGAAGAAGTAGAAGAAGGAGAAGGAGAAGGTGAAGTCTGGAGTGTGAATCAGAAGAAACAGAAGAAGGAGAAGGAGAAGGTGAAGTCTAGAGGGTGAATCAGAAGAAGCAGAATAAGGAGAAGGAGAAGGTGAAGTCTGGAGGGTGAATCAGAAGAAGCAGAAGAAGGAGAAGGAGAAGGTGAAGTCTGGAGGGTGAATCAGAAGAAGTAGAAGAAGGAGAAGGAGAAGGTGAAGTCTGGAGGGTGAAGCAGAAGAAGTAGAAGAAGGAGAAGGAGAAGGTGAAGTCAGGAGGGTGAATCAGAAGAAGTAGAAGAAGGAGAAGGAGAAGGTGAAGTCAGGAGGGTGAATCAGAAGAAGCAGAAGAAGGAGAAGGAGAAGGTGAAGTCTGGAGGGTGAATCAGAAGAATCAGAAGAAGGAGAAGGAGAAGGTGAAGTCTGGAGGGTGAATCAGAAGAAGCAGAGGAAGGAGAAGGAGAAGGTGAAGTCTGGAGGGTGAATCAGAAGAAGCAGAATAAGGAGAAGGAGAAGGTGAAGTCTGGAGGGTGAATCAGAAGAAGCAGAATAAGGAGAAGGAGAAGGTGAAGTCTGGAGGGTGAATCAGAAGAAGCAGAAGAAGGAGAACGAGAAGATGAAGTCTGGAGGGTGAATCAGAAGAAGTAGAAGAAGGAGAAGGAGAAGGTGAAGTCTGGAGGGTGAATCAGAAGAAGTAGAAGAAGGAGAAGGAGAAGGTGAAGTCAGGAGGGTGAATCAGAAGAAGTAGAAGAAGAAGAAGGAGAAGGTGAAGTCAGGAGGGTGAATCAGAAGAAGCAGAAGAAGGAGAAGGAGAAGGTGAAGTCTGGAGGGTGAATCAGAAGAATCAGAAGAAGGAGAAGTAGAAGTTGAAGTCTGGAGTGTGAATCAGAAGAAGCAGAAGAAAGAGAAGGAGAAGGTGAAGTCTGGAGGGTGAAGCAGAAGAAACAGAAGAAGGAGAAGGAGAAGGTGAAGACTGGAGGGTGAATCAGAAGAAGTAGAAGAAGGAGAAGGAGAAGGTGAAGTCTGGAGGGTGAATCAGAAGAAGTAGAAGAAGGAGAAGGAGAAGGTGAAGTCTGGAGGGTGAATCAGAAGAAGCAGAAGAAGGAGAAGGAGAAGGAGAAGTCTGGAGGGTGAATCAGAAGAAGCAGAAGAAGGAGAAGGAGAAGGTGAAGTCTGGAGGGTGAAGCAGAAGAAGTAGAAGAAGGAGAAGGAGAAGGTGAAGTCAGGAGGGTGAATCAGAAGAAGTAGAAGAAGGAGAAGGAGAAGGTGAAGTCAGGAGGGTGAATCAGAAGAAGCAGAAGAAGGAGAAGGAGAAGGTGAAGTCTGGAGGGTGAATCAGAAGAATCAGAAGAAGGAGAAGGAGAAGGTGAAGTCTGGAGGGTGAATCAGAAGAAGCCGAAGAAGGAGAAGGAGAAGGTGAAGTCTGGAGGGTGAATCAGAAGAAGCAGAAGAAGGAGAAGGAGAAGGTGAAGTCAGGAGGGTGAATCAGAAGAAGCAGAAGAAGGAGAAGGAGAAGGTGAAGTTAGGAGGGTGAATCAGAAGAAGCAGAAGAAGGAGAAGGAGCAGGTGATGTCAGCGGGATGAAGCAGAAGAAGTAGAAGAAGGAGAAGGAGAAGGTGAAGTCAGGACGGTGAAGCAGAAGAAGCAGAAGAAGGAGAAGGAGAATGTGAAGTCTGGAGGGTGAATCAGAATAAGTAGAAGAAGGAGAAGGAGAAGGTCAAGTCTGGAGGGTGAATCAGAAGAAGTAGAAGAAGGAGAAGGAGAAGGTGAAGTCTGGAGGGTGAAGCAGAAGAAGTAGAAGAAGGAGAAGGAGAAGGTAAAGTCAGGAGGGTGAATCAGAAGAAGTAGAAGAAGGAGAAGGAGAAGGTGAAGTCAGGAGGGTGAATCAGAAGAAGCAGAAGAAGGGGAAGGAGAAGGTGAAGTCTGGAGGGTGAATCAGAAGAAGTAGAAGAAGGAGAAGGAGAAGGTGTTGTCTGGAGGGTGAATCAGAAGAAGTAGACGAAGGAGAAGGAGAAGGTGAAGTCTGGAGGGTGAATCAGTAGAAGCAGAAGAAGGAGAAGGAGAAGGTGAAGTCTGGAGGGTGAATCAGAAGAAGCAGAAGAAGGAGAAGGAGAAGGTGAAGTCTGGAGGGTGAATCAGAAGAAGCAGAAAAAGGAGAAGAAGAAGGTGAAGTCTGAAGGGTGAATCAGAAGAAGTAGAAGAAGGAGAAGGAGAAGGTGAAGTCTGGAGGGTGAAGCAGAAGAAGTAGAAGAAGGAGAAGGAGAAGGTGAAGTCAGGAGGGTGAATCAGAAGAAGTAGAAGAAGGAGAAGGAGAAGGTGAAGTCAGGAGGGTGAATCAGAAGAAGCAGAAGAAGGAGAAGGAGAAGGTGAAGTCTGGAGGGTGAATCAGAAGAATCAGAAGAAGGAGAAGGAGAAGGTGAAGTCTGGAGGGTGATTCAGAAGAAGCAGAAGAAAGAGAAGGAGAAGGTGAAGTCTGGAGGGTGAAGCAGAAGAAACAGAAGAAGGAGAAGGAGAAGGTGAAGACTGGAGGGTGAATCAGAAGAAGTAGAAGAAGGAGAAGGAGAAGGTGAAGTCTGGAGGGTGAATCAGAAGAAGTAGAAGAAGGAGAAGGAGAAGGTGATGTCTGGAGGGTGAATCAGAAGAAGCAGAAGAAGGAGAAGGAGAAGGTGAAGTCTGGAGGGTGAATCAGAAGAAGCAGAAGAAGGAGAAGGAGAAGATGAAGTCTGGAGGGTGAATCAGAAGAAGTAGAAGAAGGAGAAGGAGAAGGTGATGTCTGGAGGGTGAACCAGAAGAAGCAGAAGAAGGAGAAGGAGAAGGTGAAGTCTGGAGGGTGAATCAGAAGAAGCAGAAGAAGGAGAAGGAGAAGGTGAAGTCTGGAGGGTGAATCAGAAGAAGCAGAAGAAGGAGAAGGAGAAGGTGAAGTCAGGAGGGTGAATCAGAAGAAGCAGAAGAAGGAGAAGGAGAAGGTGAAGTTAGGAGGGTGAATCAGAAGAAGCAGAAGAAGGAGAAGGAGCAGGTGATGTCAGGGGGATGAAGCAGAAGAAGTAGAAGAAGGAGAAGGAGAAGGTGAAGTCTGGAGGGTGAATCAGAAGAAGCAGAAGAAGGAGAAGGAGAAGGTCAAGTCTGGAGGGTGAATCAGAAGAAGTAGAAAAAGGAGAAGGAGAAGGTGAAGTCTGGAGGGTGAAGCAGAAGAAGTAGAAGAAGGAGAAGGAGAAGGTGAAGTCAGGAGGGTGAATCAGAAGAAGTAGAAGAAGGAGAAGGAGAAGGTGAAGTCAGGAGGGTGAATCAGAAGAAGCAGAAGAAGGAGAAGAAGAAGGTGAAGTCTGGAGGGTGAATCAGAAGAATCAGAAGAAGGAGAAGGAGAAGGTGAAGTCTGGAGGGTGAATCAGAAGAAGCAGAAGAAAGAGAAGGAGAAGGTGAAGTCTGGAGGGTGAATCAGAAGAAGTAGAAGAAGGTGAAGGAGAAGGTGAAGTCTGGAGTGTGAATCAGAAGAAGCAGAAGAAGGACAAGGAGAATGTGAAGTCTGGAGGGTGAATCAGAAGAAGCAGAATAAGGAGAAGGAGAAGGTGAAGTCTGGAGGGTGAATCAGAAGAAGCAGAAGAAGGAGAAGGAGAAGGTGAAGTCTGGAGGGTGAATCAGAAGAAGCAGAAGAAGGAGAAGGAGAAGATGAAGTCTGGAGGGTGAATCAGAAGAAGTAGAAGAAGGAGAAGGAGAAGGTGAAGTCTGGAGGGTGAAGCAGAAGAAGTAGAAGAAGGAGAAGGAGAAGGTGAAGTCAGGAGGGTGAATCAGAAGAATCAGAAGAAGGAGAAGGAGAAGGTGAAGTCTGGAGGGTGATTCAGACGAAGCAGAAGAAAGAGAAGGAGAAGGTGAAGTCTGGAGGGTGAAGCAGAAGAAACAGAAGAAGGAGAAGGAGAAGGTGAAGACTGGAGGGTGAATCAGAAGAAGTAGAGGAAGGAGAAGGAGAAGGTGAAGTCTGGAGGGTGAATCAGAAGAAGTAGAAGAAGGAGAAGGAGAAGGTGAAGTCTGGAGGGTGAATCAGAAGAAGCAGAAGAAGGAGAAGGAGAAGGTGAAGTCTGGAGGGTGAATCAGAAGAAGCAGAAGAAGGAGAAGGAGAAGATGAAGTCTGGAGGGTGAATCAGAAGAAGTAGAAGAAGGAGAAGGAGAAGGTGAAGTCTGGAGGGTGAATCAGAAGTAGTAGAAGAAGGAGAAGGAGAAGGTGAAGTCTGGAGGGTGAATCAGAAGAAGCAGAAGAAGGAGAAGAAGAAGGTGAAGTCAGGAGGGTGAATCAGAAGAAGCAGAAGAAGGAGAAGGAGAAGGTGAAGTTAGGAGGGTGAATCAGAAGAAGCAGAAGAAGGAGAAGGAGCAGGTGATGTCAGGGGGATGAAGCAGAAGAAGTAGAAGAAGGAGAAGGAGAAGGTGAAGTCTGGAGGGCGAATCAGAAGAAGCAGAAGAAGGAGAAGGAGAAGGTCAAGTCTGGAGGGTGAATCAGAAGAAGTACAAAAAGGAGAAGGAGAAGGTGAAGTCTGGAGGGTGAAGCTGAAGAAGTAGAAGAAGGAGAAGGAGAAGGTGAAGTCAGGAGGGTGAATCAGAAGAAGTAGAAGAAGGAGAAGGAGAAGGTGAAGTCAGGAGGGTGAATCAGAAGAAGCAGAAGAAGGAGAAGAAGAAGGTGAAGTCTGGAGGGTGAATCAGAAGAATCAGAAGAAGGAGAAGGAGAAGGTGAAGTCTGGAGGGTGAATCAGAAGAAGCAGAAGAAAGAGAAGGAGAAGGTGAAGTCTGGAGGGTGAATCAGAAGAAGTAGAAGAAGGTGAAGGAGAAGGTGAAGTCTGGAGTGTGAATCAGAAGAAGCAGAAGAAGGACAAGGAGAAGGTGAAGTCTGGAGGGTGAATCAGAAGAAGCAGAATAAGGAGAAGGAGAAGGTGAAGTCTGGAGGGTGAATCAGAAGAAGCAGAAGAAGGAGAAGGAGAAGGTGAAGTCTGGAGGGTGAATCAGAAGAAACAGAAGAAGGAGAAGGAGAAGGTGAAGTCTGGAGGGTGAATCAGAAGAAGTAGAAGAAGGAGAAGGAGAAGGTGTAGACTGGAGGGTGAATCAGAAGAAGTAGACGAAGGAGAAGGAGAAGGTGAAGTCTGGAGGGTGAACCAGAAGAAGCAGAAGAAGGAGAAGGAGAAGGTGAAGTCTGGAGGGTGAATCAGAAGAAGTAGAAGAAGGAGAAGGAGAAGGTGAAGTCTGGAGGGTGAATCAGAAGAAGCAGAAGAAGGAGAAGGAGAAGGTGAAGTCTGGAAGGTGAATCAGAAGAAGCAGAAGAAGGAGAAGGAGAAGGTGAAGTCTGGAGGGTGAAACAGAAGAAGCAGAATAAGGAGAAGGAGAAGGTGAAGTCAGGAGGGTGAATCAGAAGAAGCAGAAGAAGGAGAAGGAGAAGGTGAAGTAAGGAGGGTGAATCAGAAGAAGCAGAAGAAGGAGAAGGAGAAGGTGAAGTCTGGAGTGTGAAGCAGAAGAAGCAAAAGAAGGAGAAGGAGAAGGTGAAGTCTGGAGGGTGAATCAGAAGAAGTAGAAGAAGGAGAAGGAGAAGGTGAAGTCTGGAGGGTGAAGCAGAAGAAGTAGAAGAAGGAGAAGAAGAAGGTGAAGTCAGGAGGGTGAATCAGAAGAAGTAGAAGAAGGAGAAGGAGAAGGTGAAGTCAGGAGGGTGAATCAGTTGAAGCAGAAGAAGGAGAAGGAGAAGGTGAAGTCTGGAGGGTGAATCAGAATAATCAGAAGAAGGAGAAGGAGAAGGTGAAGTCTGGAGGGTGAATCAGAAGAAGCAGAAGAAAGAGAAGGAGAAGGTGAAGTCTGGAGGGTGAATCAGAAGAAGCAGAAAAGGAGAAGGAGAAGGAGAAGTCAGGAGGGTGAATCAGAAGAAGCAGAAGAAGGAGAAGGAGAAGGTGAAGTTAGGAGGGTGAATCAGAAGAAGCAGAAGAAGGAGAAGGAGCAGGTGATGTCAGGGGGATGAAGCAGAAGAAGTAGAAGAAGGAGAAGGAGAAGGTGAAGTCAGGACGGTGAAGCAGAAGAAGCAGAAGAAGGAGAAGGAGAAGGTGAAGTCTGGAGGATAAATCAGAAGAAGTAGAAGAAGGAGAAGGAGAAGGTCAAGTCTGGAGGGTGAATCAGAAGAAGTAGAATAAGGAGAAGGAGAAGGTGAAGTCTGGAGGGTGAAGCAGAAGGAGTAGAAGAAGGAGAAGGAGAAGGTGAAGTCAGGAGGGTGAATCAGAAGAAGTAGAAGAAGGAGAAGGAGAAGGTGAAGTCAGGAGGGTGAATCAGAAGAAGCAGAAGAAGGAGAAGGAGAAGGTGAAGTCTGGAGGGTGAATCAGAAGAATCAGAAGAAGGAGAAGGAGAAGGTGAAGTCTGGAGGGTGAATCAGAAGAAGCAGAAGAAAGAGAAGGAGAAGGTGAAGTCTGGAGGGTGAATCAGAAGAAGTAGAAGAAGGAGAAGGAGAAGGTGAAGTCTGGAGTGTGAATCAGAAGAAGCAGAAGAAGGAGAAGGAGAAGGTGAAGTCTAGAGGGTGAATCAGAAGAAGCAGAATAAGGAGAAGGAGAAGGTGAAGTCTGGAGGGTGAATCAGAAGAAGCAGAAGAAGGAGAAGGAGAAGGTGAAGTCTGGAGGGTGAATCAGAAGAAGCAGAAGAAGGAGAAGGAGAAGGAGAAGTCAGGAGGGTGAATCAGAAGAAGCAGAAGAAGGAGAAGGAGAAGGTGAAGTTAGGAGGGTGAATCAGAAGAAGCAGAAGAAGGAGAAGGAGCAGGTGATGTCAGGGGGATGAAGCAGAAGAAGTAGAAGAAGGAGAAGGAGAAGGTGAAGTCAGGACGGTGAAGCAGAAGAAGCAGAAGAAGGAGAAGGAGAAGGTGAAGTCTGGAGGATGAATCAGAAGAAGTAGAAGAAGGAGAAGGAGAAGGTCAAGTCTGGAGGGTGAATCAGAAGAAGTAGAATAAGGAGAAGGAGAAGGTGAAGTCTGGAGGGTGAAGCAGAAGAAGTAGAAGAAGGAGAAGGAGAAGGTGAAGTCAGGAGGGTGAATCAGAAGAAGTAGAAGAAGGAGAAGGAGAAGGTGAAGTCAGGAGGGTGAATCAGAAGAAGCAGAAGAAGGAGAAGGAGAAGGTGAAGTCTGGAGGGTGAATCAGAAGAATCAGAAGAAGGAGAAGGAGAAGGTGAAGTCTGGAGGGTGAATCAGAAGAAGCAGAAGAAAGAGAAGGAGAAGGTGAAGTCTGGAGGGTGAATCAGAAGAAGTAGAAGAAGGAGAAGGAGAAGGTGAAATCTGGAGTGTGAATCAGAAGAAGCAGAAGAAGGAGAAGGAGAAGGTGAAGTCTAGAGGGTGAATCAGAAGAAGCAGAATAAGGAGAAGGAGAAGGTGAAGTCTGGAGGGTGAATCAGAAGAAGCAGAAGAAGGAGAAGGAGAAGGTGAAGTCTGGAGGGTGAATCAGAAGAAGTAGAAGAAGGAGAAGGAGAAGGTGAAGTCTGGAGGGTGAAGCAGAAGAAGTAGAAGAAGGAGAAGGAGAAGGTGAAGTCAGGAGGGTGAATCAGAAGAAGTAGAAGAAGGAGAAGGAGAAGGTGAAGTCAGGAGGGTGAATCAGAAGAAGCAGAAGAAGGAGAAGGAGAAGGTGAAGTCTGGAGGGTGAATCAGAAGAATCAGAAGAAGGAGAAGGAGAAGGTGAAGTCTGGAGGGTGAATCAGAAGAAGCAGAGGAAGGAGAAGGAGAAGGTGAAGTCTGGAGGGTGAATCTGAAGAAGCAGAATAAGGAGAAGGAGAAGGTGAAGTCTGGAGGGTGAATCAGAAGAAGCAGAATAAGGAGAAGGAGAAGGTGAAGTCTGGAGGGTGAATCAGAAGAAGCAGAAGAAGGAGAAGGAGAAGATGAAGTCTGGAGGGTGAATCAGAAGAAGTAGAAGAAGGAGAAGGAGAAGGTGAAGTCTGGAGGGTGAAGCAGAAGAAGTAGAAGAAGGAGAAGGAGAAGGTGAAGTCAGGAGGGTGAATCAGAAGAAGTAGAAGAAGAAGAAGGAGAAGGTGAAGTCAGGAGGGTGAATCAGAAGAAGCAGAAGAAGGAGAAGGAGAAGGTGAAGTCTGGAGGGTGAATCAGAAGAATCAGAAGAAGGAGAAGTAGAAGTTGAAGTCTGGAGGGTGAATCAGAAGAAGCAGAAGAAAGAGAAGGAGAAGGTGAAGTCTGGAGGGTGAAGCAGAAGAAACAGAAGAAGGAGAAGGAGAAGGTGAAGACTGGAGGGTGAATCAGAAGAAGTAGAAGAAGGAGAAGGAGAAGGTGAAGTCTGGAGGGTGAATCAGAAGAAGTAGAAGAAGGAGAAGGAGAAGGTGAAGTCTGGAGGGTGAATCAGAAGAAGCAGAAGAAGGAGAAGGAGAAGGAGAAGTCTGGAGGGTGAATCAGAAGAAGCAGAAGAAGGAGAAGGAGAAGGTGAAGTCTGGAGGGTGAAGCAGAAGAAGTAGAAGAAGGAGAAGGTGAAGGTGAAGTCAGGAGGGTGAATCAGAAGAAGTAGAAGAAGGAGAAGGAGAAGGTGAAGTCAGGAGGGTGAATCAGAAGAAGCAGAAGAAGGAGAAGGAGAAGGTGAAGTCTGGAGGTTGAATCAGAAGAATCAGAAGAAGGAGAAGGAGAAGGTGAAGTCTGGAGGGTGAATCAGAAGAAGCCGAAGAAGGAGAAGGAGAAGGTGAAGTCTGGAGGGTGAATCAGAAGAAGCAGAAGAAGGAGAAGGAGAAGGTGAAGTCAGGAGGGTGAATCAGAAGAAGCAGAAGAAGGAGAAGGAGAAGGTGAAGTTAGGAGGGTGAAGCAGAAGAAGCAGAAGAAGGAGAAGGAGCAGGTGATGTCAGCGGGATGAAGCAGAAGAAGTAGAAGAAGGAGAAGGAGAAGGTGAAGTCAGGACGGTGAAGCAGAAGAAACAGAAGAAGGAGAAGGAGAATGTGAAGTCTGGAGGGTGAATCAGAATAAGTAGAAGAAGGAGAAGGAGAAGGTCAAGTCTGGAGGGTGAAACAGAAGAAGTAGAAGAAGGAGAAGGAGAAGGTGAAGTCTGGAGGGTGAAGCAGAAGAAGTAGAAGAAGGAGAAGGAGAAGGTAAAGTCAGGAGGGTGAATCAGAAGAAGTAGAAGAAGGAGAAGGAGAAGGTGAAGTCAGGAGGGTGAATCAGAAGAAGCAGAAGAAGGGGAAGGAGAAGGTGAAGTCTGGAGGGTGAATCAGAAGAAGTAGAAGAAGGAGAAGGAGAAGGTGTTGTCTGGAGGGTGAATCAGAAGAAGTAGACGAAGGAGAAGGAGAAGGTGAAGTCTGGAGGGTGAATCAGAAGAAGCAGAAGAAGGAGAAGGAGAAGGTGAAGTCTGGAGGGTGAATCAGAAGAAGCAGAAGAAGGAGAAGGAGAAGGTGAAGTCTGGAGGGTGAATCAGAAGAAGCAGAAAAAGGAGAAGAAGAAGGTGAAGTCTGAAGGGTGAATCAGAAGAAGTAGAAGAAGGAGAAGGAGAAGGTGAAGTCTGGAGGGTGATTCAGAAGAAGCAGAAGAAAGAGAAGGAGAAGGTGAAGTCTGGAGGGTGAAGCAGAAGAAACAGAAGAAGGAGAAGGAGAAGGTGAAGACTGGAGGGTGAATCAGAAGAAGTAGAAGAAGGAGAAGGAGAAGGTGATGTCTGGAGGGTGAATCAGAAGAAGCAGAAGAAGGAGAAGGAGAAGGTGAAGTCTGGAGGGTGAAGCAGAAGAAGTAGAAGAAGGAGAAGGAGAAGGTGATGTCTGGAGGGTGAATCAGAAGAAGCAGAAGAAGGAGAAGGAGAAGGTGAAGTCTGGAGGGTGAATCAGAAGAAGCAGAAGAAGGAGAAGGAGAAGATGAAGTCTGGAGGGTGAATCAGAAGAAGTAGAAGAAGGAGAAGGAGAAGGTGAGGTCTGGAGGGTGAATCAGAAGAAGCAGAAGAAGGAGAAGGAGAAGGTGAAGTCTGGAGGGTGAATCAGAAGAAGCAGAAGAAGGAGAAGGAGAAGGTGAAGTCTGGAGGGTGAAGCAGAAGAAGTAGAAGAAGGAGAAGGAGAAGGTGAAGTCAGGAGGGTGAATCAGAAGAAGTAGAAGAAGGAGAAGGAGAAGGTGAAGTCTGGAGGGTGAATCAGAAGAAGCAGAAGAAGGAGAAGGAGAAGGTGAAGTCTGGAGGGTGAAGCAGAAGAAGTAGAAGAAGGAGAAGGAGAAGGTGAAGTCAGGAGGGTGAATCAGAAGAAGTAGAAGAAGGAGAAGGAGAAGGTGAAGTCAGGAGGGTGAATCAGAAGAAGCAGAAGAAGGGGAAGGAGAAGGTGAAGTCTGGAGGGTGAATCAGAAGAAGTAGAAGAAGGAGAAGGAGAAGGTGTTGTCTGGAGGGTGAATCAGAAGAAGTAGACGAAGGAGAAGGAGAAGGTGAAGTCTGGAGGGTGAATCAGAAGAAGCAGAAGAAGGAGAAGGAGAAGGTGAAGTCTGGAGGGTGAATCAGAAGAAGCAGAAGAAGGAGAAGGAGAAGGTGAAGTCTGGAGGGTGAATCAGAAGAAGCAGAAAAAGGAGAAGAAGAAGGTGAAGTCTGAAGGGTGAATCAGAAGAAGTAGAAGAAGGAGAAGGAGAAGGTGAAGTCTGGAGGGTGATTCAGAAGAAGCAGAAGAAAGAGAAGGAGAAGGTGAAGTCTGGAGGGTGAAGCAGAAGAAACAGAAGAAGGAGAAGGAGAAGGTGAAGACTGGAGGGTGAATCAGAAGAAGTAGAAGAAGGAGAAGGAGAAGGTGATGTCTGGAGGGTGAATCAGAAGAAGCAGAAGAAGGAGAAGGAGAAGGTGAAGTCTGGAGGGTGAAGCAGAAGAAGTAGAAGAAGGAGAAGGAGAAGGTGATGTCTGGAGGGTGAATCAGAAGAAGCAGAAGAAGGAGAAGGAGAAGGTGAAGTCTGGAGGGTGAATCAGAAGAAGCAGAAGAAGGAGAAGGAGAAGATGAAGTCTGGAGGGTGAATCAGAAGAAGTAGAAGAAGGAGAAGGAGAAGGTGAGGTCTGGAGGGTGAATCAGAAGAAGCAGAAGAAGGAGAAGGAGAAGGTGAAGTCTGGAGGGTGAATCAGAAGAAGCAGAAGAAGGAGAAGGAGAAGGTGAAGTCTGGAGGGTGAAGCAGAAGAAGTAGAAGAAGGAGAAGGAGAAGGTGAAGTCAGGAGGGTGAATCAGAAGAAGTAGAAGAAGGAGAAGGAGAAGGTGAAGTCAGGAGGGTGAATCAGAAGAAGCAGAAGAAGGAGAAGGAGAAGGTGAAGTCTGGAGGGTGAATCAGAAGAAGCAGAAGAAGGAGAAGGAGAAGGTGAAGTCAGGAGGGTGAATCAGAAGAAGCAGAAGAAGGAGAAGGAGAAGGTGAAGTTAGGAGGGTGAATCAGAAGAAGCAGAAGAAGGAGAAGGAGCAGGTGATGTCAGGGGGATGAAGCAGAAGAAGTAGAAGAAGGAGAAGGAGAAGGTGAAGTCTGGAGGGTGATTCAGACGAAGCAGAAGAAAGAGAAGGAGAAGGTGAAGTCTGGAGGGTGAAGCAGAAGAAACAGAAGAAGGAGAAGGAGAAGGTGAAGACTGGAGGGTGAATCAGAAGAAGTAGAAGAAGGAGAAGGAGAAGGTGAAGTCTGGAGGGTGAATCAGAAGAAGTAGAAGAAGGAGAAGGAGAAGGTGAAGTCTGGAGGGTGAATCAGAAGAAGCAGAAGAAGGAGAAGGAGAAGGTGAAGTCTGGAGGGTGAATCAGAAGAAGCAGAAGAAGGAGAAGGAGAAGATGAAGTCTGGAGGGTGAATCAGAAGAAGTAGAAGAAGGAGAAGGAGAAGGTGAAGTCTGGAGGGTGAATCAGAAGTAGTAGAAGAAGGAGAAGGAGAAGGTGAAGTCTGGAGGGTGAATCAGAAGAAGCAGAAGAAGGAGAAGGAGAAGGTGAAGTCAGGAGGGTGAATCAGAAGAAGCAGAAGAAGGAGAAGGAGAAGGTGAAGTTAGGAGGGTGAATCAGAAGAAGCAGAAGAAGGAGAAGGAGCAGGTGATGTCAGGGGGATGAAGCAGAAGAAGTAGAAAAGGAGAAGGAGAAGGTGAAGTCTGGAGGGTGAATCAGAAGAAGCAGAAGAAGGAGAAGGAGAAGGTCAAGTCTGGAGGGTGAATCAGAAGAAGTAGAAAAAGGAGAAGGAGAAGGTGAAGTCTGGAGGGTGAAGCAGAAGAAGTAGAAGAAGGAGAAGGAGAAGGTGAAGTCAGGAGGGTGAATCAGAAGAAGTAGAAGAAGGAGAAGGAGAAGCTGAAGTCAGGAGGGTGAATCAGAAGAAGCAGAAGAAGGAGAGGAAGAAGGTGAAGTCTGGAGGGTGAATCAGAAGAATCAGAAGAAGGAGAAGGAGAAGGTGAAGTCTGGAGGGTGAATCAGAAGAAGCAGAAGAAAGAGAAGGAGAAGGTGAAGTCTGGAGGGTGAATCAGAAGAAGTAGAAGAAGGTGAAGGAGAAGGTGAAGTCTGGAGTGTGAATCAGAAGAAGCAGAAGAAGGACAAGGAGAAGGTGAAGTCTGGAGGGTGAATCAGAAGAAGCAGAATAAGGAGAAGGAGAAGGTGAAGTCTGGAGGGTGAATCAGAAGAAGCAGAAGAAGGAGAAGGAGAAGGTGAAGTCTGGAGGGTGAATCAGAAGAAGTAGAAGAAGGAGAAGGAGAAGGTGAAGTCTGGAGGGTGAAGCAGAAGAAGTAGAAGAAGGAGAAGGAGAAGGTGAAGTCAGGAGGGTGAATCAGAAGAAGTAGAAGAAGGAGAAGGAGAAGGTGAAGTCAGGAGGGTGAATCAGAAGAAGCAGAAGAAGGAGAAGGAGAAGGTGAAGTCTGGAGGGTGAATCAGAAGAATCAGAAGAAGGAGAAGGAGAAGGTGAAGTCTGGAGGGTGAATCAGAAGAAGCAGAGGAAGGAGAAGGAGAAGGTGAAGTCTGGAGGGTGAATCAGAAGAAGAAGAATAAGGAGAAGGAGAAGGTGAAGTCTGAAGGGTGAATCAGAAGAAGCAGAATAAGGAGAAGGAGAAGGTGAAGTCTGGAGGGTGAATCAGAAGAAGCAGAAGAAGGAGAAGGAGAAGATGAAGTCTGGAGGGTGAATCAGAAGAAGTAGAAGAAGGAGAAGGAGAAGGTGAAGTCTGGAGGGTGAAGCAGAAGAAGTAGAAGAAGGAGAAGGAGAAGGTGAAGTCAGGAGGGTGAATCAGAAGAAGCAGAATAAGGAGAAGGAGAAGGTGAAGTCTGGAGGGTGAATCAGAAGAATCAGAAGAAGGAGAAGGAGAAGGTGAAGTCTGGAGGGTGATTCAGACGAAGCAGAAGAAAGAGAAGGAGAAGGTGAAGTCTGGAGGGTGAAGCAGAAGAAACAGAAGAAGGAGAAGGAGAAGGTGAAGACTGGAGGGTGAATCAGAAGAAGTAGAAGAAGGAGAAGGAGAAGGTGAAGTCTGGAGGGTGAATCAGAAGAAGTAGAAGAAGGAGAAGGAGAAGGTGAAGTCTGGAGGGTGAATCAGAAGAAGCAGAAGAAGGAGAAGGAGAAGGTGAAGTCTGGAGGGTGAATCAGAAGAAGCAGAAGAAGGAGAAGGAGAAGATGAAGTCTGGAGGGTGAATCAGAAGAAGTAGAATAAGGAGAAGGAGAAGGTGAAGTCTGGAGGGTGAATCAGAAGTAGTAGAAGAAGGAGAAGGAGAAGGTGAAGTCTGGACGGTGAATCAGAAGAAACAGAAGAAGGAGAAGGAGAAGGTGAAGTCTGGAGGGTGAATCAGAAGAAGTAGAAGAAGGAGAAGGAGAAGGTGTAGTCTGGAGGGTGAATCAGAAGAAGTAGACGAAGGAGAAGGAGAAGGAGAAGTCTGGAGGGTGAATCAGAAGAAGGAGAAGAAGGAGAAGGAGAAGGTGAAGTCTGGAGGGTGAAGCAGAAGAAGTAGAAGAAGGAGAAGGAGAAGGTGAAGTCAGGAGGGTGAATCAGAAGAAGCAGAAGAAGGAGAAGGAGAAGGTGAAGTCTGGAGGGTGAATCAGAAGAATCAGAAGAAGGAGAAGGAGAAGGTGAAGTCTGGAGGGTGAATCAGAAGAAGCAGAAGAAGGAGAAGGAGAAGGTGAAGTCTGGAGGGTGAATCAGAAGAAGCAGAAGAAGGAGAAGGAGAAGGTGAAGTCTGGAGGGTGAAGCAGAAGAAGTAGAAGAAGGAGAAGGAGAAGGTGAAGTCAGGAGGGTGAATCAGAAGAAGCAGAAGAAGGAGAAGGAGAAGATGAAATCTGGAGGGTGAATCAGTAGAAGTAGAAGAAGGAGAAGGAGAAGGTGAGGTCTGGAGGGTGAATCAGAAGAAGTAGAAGAAGGAGAAGGAGAAGGTGAAGTCTGGAGGGTGAAACAGAAGAAGCAGAAGAAGGAGAAGGAGAAGGTGAAGTCTGGAGGGTGAATCAGAAGAAGCAGAATAAGGAGAAGGAGAAGGTGAAGTCTGGAGGGTGAATCAGAAGAAGCAGAAGAAGGAGAAGGAGAAGATGAAGTCTGGAGGGTGAATCAGAAGAAGTAGAAGAAGGAGAAGGAGAAGGTGAAGTCTGGCGGGTGAAGCAGAAGAAGTAGAAGAAGGAGAAGGAGAAGGTGAAGTCTGGAGGGTGAATCAGAAGAAGTAGAAGAAGGAGGAGGAGAAGGTGAAGTCTGGAGGGTGAATCAGAAGAAGCAGAAGAAGGAGAAGGAGAAGGTGAAGTCTGGAGGGTGAATCAGAAGAAGCAGAAGAAGGAGAAGGAGAAGATGAAGTCTGGAGGGTGAATCAGAAGAAGTAGAAGAAGGAGAAGGAGAAGGTGAAGTCTGGAGGGTGAATCAGAAGAAGCAGAAGAAAGAGAAGGAGAAGGTGAAGTCTGGAGGGTGAATCAGAAGAAGTAGAAGAAGGAGAAGGAGAAGGTGAAGTCTGGAGGGTGAATCAGAAGAAGCAGAAGAAGGAGAAGGAGAAGGTGAAGTCTGGAGGGTGAATCAGAAGAAGCAGAAGAAGGAGAAGGAGAAGGTGAAGTCTGGAGGGTGAATCAGAAGAAGCAGAAGAAGGAGAAGGAGAAGTTGAAGTCTGGAGGGTGAATCAGAAGAAGCAGAATAAGGAGAAGTGAAGGTGAAGTATGGAGGGTGAATCAGAAGAAGCAGAAGAAGGAGAAGGAGAAGGTGAAGTCTGGAGGGTGAATCAGAAGAAGTAGAAGACGGAGAAGGAGAAGGTGATGTCTGGAGGGTGAAGCAGAAGAAGTAGAAGAAGGAGAAGGAGAAGGTGAAGTCAGGAGGGTGAATCAGAAGAAGTAGAAGAAGGAGAAGGAGAAGGTGAAGTCAGGAGGGTGAATCAGAAGAAGCAGAAGAAGGAGAAGGAGAAGGTGAAGTCTGGAGGGTGAATCAGAAGAAGCAGAATAAGGAGAAGGAGAAGGTGAAGTCTGGAGGGTGAATCAGAAGAAGCAGAATAAGGAGAAGGAGAAGGTGAAGTCTGGAGGGTGAAACAGAAGAAGCAGAAGAAGGAGAAGGAGAAGATGAAGTCTGGAGGGTGAATCAGAAGAAGTAGAAGAAGGAGAAGGAGAAGGTGAAGTCTGGAGGGTGAAGCAGAAGAAGTAGAAGAAGGAGAAGGAGAAGGTGAAGTCAGGAGGGTGAATCAGAAGAAGTAGAAGAAGGAGAAGGAGAAGGTGAAGTCAGGAGGGTGAATCAGAAGAAGCAGAAGAAGGAGAAGGAGAAGGTGAAGTCTGGAGGGTGAATCAGAAGAATCAGAAGAAGGAGAAGGAGAAGGTGAAGTCTGGAGGGTGAATCAGAAGAAGCAGAAGAAAGAGAAGGAGAAGGTGAAGTCTGGAGGGTGAAGCAGAAGAAACAGAAGAAGGAGAAGGAGAAGGTGAAGACTGGAGGGTGAATCAGAAGAAGTGGAAGAAGGAGAAGGAGAAGGTGAAGGCTGGAGGGTGAATCAGAAGAAGTAGAAGAAGGAGAAGGAGAAGGTGAAGTCTGGAGGGTGAATCAGAAGAAGCAGAAGAAGGAGAAGGAGAAGGTGAAGTCTGGAGGGTGAATCAGAAGAAGCAGAAGAAGGAGAAGGAGAAGATGAAGTCTGGAGGGTGAATCAGAAGAAGTAGAAGAAGGAGAAGGAGAAGGTGAAGTCTGGAGGGTGAATCAGAAGTAGTAGAAGAAGGAGAAGGAGAAGGTGAAGTCTGGACGGTGTATCAGAAGAAACAGAAGAGGAGAAGGAGAAGGTGAAGTCTGGAGGGTGAATCAGAAGAAGTAGAAGAAGGAGAAGGAGAAGGTGTAGTCTGGAGGGTGAATCAGAAGAAGTAGACGAAGGAGAAGGAGAAGGTGAAGTCTGGAGGGTGAATCAGAAGAAGCAGAAGAAGGAGATGGAGAAGGTGAAGTCTGGAGGGTGAATCAGAAGAAGTAGAAGAAGGAGAAGGAGAAGGTGAAGTCTGGAGGGTGAATCAGAAGAAGCAGAAGAAGGAGAAGGAGAAGGTGAAGTCTGGAGGGTGAATCAGAAGAAGCAGAAGAAGTAGAAGGAGAAGGTGAAGTCTGGAGGGTGAATCAGAAGAAGTAGAAGAAGGAGAAGGAGAAGGTGAAGTCTGGAGGGTGAATCAGAAGAAGCAGAAGAAGGACAAGGAGAAGGTGAAGTCTGGAGGGTGAATCAGAAGAAGCAGAATAAGGAGAAGGAGAAGGTGAAGTCTGGAGGGTGAATCAGAAGAAGCAGAAGAAGGAGAAGGAGAAGGTGAAGTCTGGAGGGTGAATCAGAAGAAACAGAAGAAGGAGAAGGAGAAGGTGAAGTCTGGAGGGTGAATCAGAAGAAGTAGAAGAAGGAGAAGGAGAAGGTGTAGACTGGAGGGTGAATCAGAAGAAGTAGACGAAGGAGAAGGAGAAGGTGAAGTCTGGAGGGTGAACCAGAAGAAGCAGAAGAAGGAGAAGGAGAAGGTGAAGTCTGGAGGGTGAATCAGAAGAAGTAGAAGAAGGAGAAGGAGAAGGTGAAGTCTGGAGGGTGAATCAGAAGAAGCAGAAGAAGGAGAAGGAGAAGGTGAAGTCTGGAAGGTGAATCAGAAGAAGCAGAAGAAGGAGAAGGAGAAGGTGAAGTCTGGAGGGTGAAACAGAAGAAGCAGAATAAGGAGAAGGAGAAGGTGAAGTCAGGAGGGTGAATCAGAAGAAGCAGAAGAAGGAGAAGGAGAAGGTGAAGTAAGGAGGGTGAATCAGAAGAAGCAGAAGAAGGAGAAGGAGAAGGTGAAGTCTGGAGTGTGAAGCAGAAGAAGCAAAAGAAGGAGAAGGAGAAGGTGAAGTCTGGAGGGTGAATCAGAAGAAGTAGAAGAAGGAGAAGGAGAAGGTGAAGTCTGGAGGGTGAAGCAGAAGAAGTAGAAGAAGGAGAAGAAGAAGGTGAAGTCAGGAGGGTGAATCAGAAGAAGTAGAAGAAGGAGAAGGAGAAGGTGAAGTCAGGAGGGTGAATCAGTTGAAGCAGAAGAAGGAGAAGGAGAAGGTGAAGTCTGGAGGGTGAATCAGAATAATCAGAAGAAGGAGAAGGAGAAGGTGAAGTCTGGAGGGTGAATCAGAAGAAGCAGAAGAAAGAGAAGGAGAAGGTGAAGTCTGGAGGGTGAATCAGAAGAAGCAGAAAAGGAGAAGGAGAAGGAGAAGTCAGGAGGGTGAATCAGAAGAAGCAGAAGAAGGAGAAGGAGAAGGTGAAGTTAGGAGGGTGAATCAGAAGAAGCAGAAGAAGGAGAAGGAGCAGGTGATGTCAGGGGGATGAAGCAGAAGAAGTAGAAGAAGGAGAAGGAGAAGGTGAAGTCAGGACGGTGAAGCAGAAGAAGCAGAAGAAGGAGAAGGAGAAGGTGAAGTCTGGAGGATGAATCAGAAGAAGTAGAAGAAGGAGAAGGAGAAGGTCAAGTCTGGAGGGTGAATCAGAAGAAGCAGAAGAAGGACAAGGAGAAGGTGAAGTCTGGAGGGTGAATCAGAAGAAGCAGAATAAGGAGAAGGAGAAGGTGAAGTCTGGAGGGTGAATCAGAAGAAGCAGAAGAAGGAGAAGGAGAAGGTGAAGTCTGGAGGGTGAATCAGAAGAAACAGAAGAAGGAGAAGGAGAAGGTGAAGTCTGGAGGGTGAATCAGAAGAAGTAGAAGAAGGAGAAGGAGAAGGTGTAGACTGGAGGGTGAATCAGAAGAAGTAGACGAAGGAGAAGGAGAAGGTGAAGTCTGGAGGGTGAACCAGAAGAAGCAGAAGAAGGAGAAGGAGAAGGTGAAGTCTGGAGGGTGAATCAGAAGAAGTAGAAGAAGGAGAAGGAGAAGGTGAAGTCTGGAGGGTGAATCAGAAGAAGCAGAAGAAGGAGAAGGAGAAGGTGAAGTCTGGAAGGTGAATCAGAAGAAGCAGAAGAAGGAGAAGGAGAAGGTGAAGTCTGGAGGGTGAAACAGAAGAAGCAGAATAAGGAGAAGGAGAAGGTGAAGTCAGGAGGGTGAATCAGAAGAAGCAGAAGAAGGAGAAGGAGAAGGTGAAGTAAGGAGGGTGAATCAGAAGAAGCAGAAGAAGGAGAAGGAGAAGGTGAAGTCTGGAGTGTGAAGCAGAAGAAGCAAAAGAAGGAGAAGGAGAAGGTGAAGTCTGGAGGGTGAATCAGAAGAAGTAGAAGAAGGAGAAGGAGAAGGTGAAGTCTGGAGGGTGAAGCAGAAGAAGTAGAAGAAGGAGAAGAAGAAGGTGAAGTCAGGAGGGTGAATCAGAAGAAGTAGAAGAAGGAGAAGGAGAAGGTGAAGTCAGGAGGGTGAATCAGTTGAAGCAGAAGAAGGAGAAGGAGAAGGTGAAGTCTGGAGGGTGAATCAGAATAATCAGAAGAAGGAGAAGGAGAAGGTGAAGTCTGGAGGGTGAATCAGAAGAAGCAGAAGAAAGAGAAGGAGAAGGTGAAGTCTGGAGGGTGAATCAGAAGAAGCAGAAAAGGAGAAGGAGAAGGAGAAGTCAGGAGGGTGAATCAGAAGAAGCAGAAGAAGGAGAAGGAGAAGGTGAAGTTAGGAGGGTGAATCAGAAGAAGCAGAAGAAGGAGAAGGAGCAGGTGATGTCAGGGGGATGAAGCAGAAGAAGTAGAAGAAGGAGAAGGAGAAGGTGAAGTCAGGACGGTGAAGCAGAAGAAGCAGAAGAAGGAGAAGGAGAAGGTGAAGTCTGGAGGATGAATCAGAAGAAGTAGAAGAAGGAGAAGGAGAAGGTCAAGTCTGGAGGGTGAATCAGAAGAAGTAAAATAAGGAGAAGGAGAAGGTGAAGTCTGGAGGGTGAAGCAGAAGGAGTAGAAGAAGGAGAAGGAGAAGGTGAAGTCAGGAGGGTGAATCAGAAGAAGTAGAAGAAGGAGAAGGAGAAGGTGAAGTCAGGAGGGTGAATCAGAAGAAGCAGAAGAAGGAGAAGGAGAAGGTGAAGTCTGGAGGGTGAAAGAAGAATCAGAAGAAGGATAAGGAGAAGGTGAAGTCTGGAGGGTGAATCAGAAGAAGCAGAAGAAAGAGAAGGAGAAGGTGAAGTCTGGAGGGTGAATCAGAAGAAGTAGAAGAAGGAGAAGGAGAAGGTGAAGTCTGGAGTGTGAATCAGAAGAAGCAGAAGAAGGAGAAGGAGAAGGTGAAGTCTAGAGGGTGAATCAGAAGAAGTAGAAGAAGGAGAAGGAGAAGGTGTAGTCTGGAGGGTGAATCAGAAGAAGTAGACGAAGGAGAAGGAGAAGGTGAAGTCTGGAGGGTGAATCAGAAGAAGTAGACGAAGGAGAAGGAGAAGGTGAAGTCTGGAGGGTGAATCAGAAGAAGCAGAAGAAGGAGAAGGAGAAGGTGAAGTCTGGAGGGTGAATCAGAAGAAGCAGAAGAAGTAGAAGGAGAAGGTGAAGTCTGGAGGGTGAATCAGAAGAAGTAGAAGAAGGAGAAGGAGAAGGTGAAGTCTGGAGGGTGAATCAGAAGAAGCAGAAGAAGGACAAGGAGAAGGTGAAGTCTGGAGGGTGAATCAGAAGAAGCAGAATAAGGAGAAGGAGAAGGTGAAGTCTGGAGGGTGAATCAGAAGAAGCAGAAGAAGGAGAAGGAGAAGGTGAAGTCTGGAGGGTGAATCAGAAGAAACAGAAGAAGGAGAAGGAGAAGGTGAAGTCTGGAGGGTGAATCAGAAGAAGTAGAAGAAGGAGAAGGAGAAGGTGTAGACTGGAGGGTGAATCAGAAGAAGTAGACGAAGGAGAAGGAGAAGGTGAAGTCTGGAGGGTGAACCAGAAGAAGCAGAAGAAGGAGAAGGAGAAGGTGAAGTCTGGAGGGTGAATCAGAAGAAGTAGAAGAAGGAGAAGGAGAAGGTGAAGTCTGGAGGGTGAATCAGAAGAAGCAGAAGAAGGAGAAGGAGAAGGTGAAGTCTGGAAGGTGAATCAGAAGAAGCAGAAGAAGGAGAAGGAGAAGGTGAAGTCTGGAGGGTGAAACAGAAGAAGCAGAATAAGGAGAAGGAGAAGGTGAAGTCAGGAGGGTGAATCAGAAGAAGCAGAAGAAGGAGAAGGAGAAGGTGAAGTAAGGAGGGTGAATCAGAAGAAGCAGAAGAAGGAGAAGGAGAAGGTGAAGTCTGGAGTGTGAAGCAGAAGAAGCAAAAGAAGGAGAAGGAGAAGGTGAAGTCTGGAGGGTGAATCAGAAGAAGTAGAAGAAGGAGAAGGAGAAGGTGAAGTCTGGAGGGTGAAGCAGAAGAAGTAGAAGAAGGAGAAGAAGAAGGTGAAGTCAGGAGGGTGAATCAGAAGAAGTAGAAGAAGGAGAAGGAGAAGGTGAAGTCTGGAGGGTGAATCAGAATAATCAGAAGAAGGAGAAGGAGAAGGTGAAGTCTGGAGGGTGAATCAGAAGAAGCAGAAGAAAGAGAAGGAGAAGGTGAAGTCTGGAGGGTGAATCAGAAGAAGCAGAAAAGGAGAAGGAGAAGGAGAAGTCAGGAGGGTGAATCAGAAGAAGCAGAAGAAGGAGAAGGAGAAGGTGAAGTTAGGAGGGTGAATCAGAAGAAGCAGAAGAAGGAGAAGGAGCAGGTGATGTCAGGGGGATGAAGCAGAAGAAGTAGAAGAAGGAGAAGGAGAAGGTGAAGTCAGGACGGTGAAGCAGAAGAAGCAGAAGAAGGAGAAGGAGAAGGTGAAGTCTGGAGGATGAATCAGAAGAAGTAGAAGAAGGAGAAGGAGAAGGTCAAGTCTGGAGGGTGAATCAGAAGAAGTAGAATAAGGAGAAGGAGAAGGTGAAGTCTGGAGGGTGAAGCAGAAGGAGTAGAAGAAGGAGAAGGAGAAGGTGAAGTCAGGAGGGTGAATCAGAAGAAGTAGAAGAAGGAGAAGGAGAAGGTGAAGTCAGGAGGGTGAATCAGAAGAAGCAGAAGAAGGAGAAGGAGAAGGTGAAGTCTGGAGGGTGAATCAGAAGAATCAGAAGAAGGAGAAGGAGAAGGTGAAGTCTGGAGGGTGAATCAGAAGAAGCAGAAGAAAGAGAAGGAGAAGGTGAAGTCTGGAGGGTGAATCAGAAGAAGTAGAAGAAGGAGAAGGAGAAGGTGAAGTCTGGAGTGTGAATCAGAAGAAGCAGAAGAAGGAGAAGGAGAAGGTGAAGTCTAGAGGGTGAATCAGAAGAAGCAGAATAAGGAGAAGGAGAAGGTGAAGTCTGGAGGGTGAATCAGAAGAAGCAGAAGAAGGAGAAGGAGAAGGTGAAGTCTGGAGGGTGAATCAGAAGAAGCAGAAGAAGGAGAAGGAGAAGGTGAAGTCTGGAGTGTGAAGCAGAAGAAGCAAAAGAAGGAGAAGGAGAAGGTGAAGTCTGGAGGGTGAATCAGAAGAAGTAGAAGAAGGAGAAGGAGAAGGTGAAGTCTGGAGGGTGAAGCAGAAGAAGTAGAAGAAGGAGAAGAAGAAGGTGAAGTCAGGAGGGTGAAGCAGAAGAAGCAGAAGAAGGAGAAGGAGAAGGTGAAGTCTGGAGGGTGAATCAGAAGAAGTAGAAGAAGGAGAAGGAGAAGGTGAAGTCTGGAGGGTGAATCAGAAGAAGCAGAAGAAGGAGAAGGAGAAGGTGAAGTCTGGAAGGTGAATCAGAAGAAGCAGAAGAAGGAGAAGGAGAAGGTGAAGTCTGGAGGGTGAAACAGAAGAAGCAGAAGAAGGAGAAGGAGAAGGTGAAGTCTGGAGGGTGAAACAGAAGAAGCAGAATAAGGAGAAGGAGAAGGTGAAGTCAGGAGGGTGAATCAGAAGAAGCAGAAGAAGGAGAAGGAGAAGGTGAAGTAAGGAGGGTGAATCAGAAGAAGCAGAAGAAGGAGAAGGAGAAGGTGAAGTCTGGAGTGTGAAGCAGAAGAAGCAAAAGAAGGAGAAGGAGAAGGTGAAGTCTGGAGGGTGAATCAGAAGAAGTAGAAGAAGGAGAAGGAGAAGGTGAAGTCTGGAGGGTGAAGCAGAAGAAGTAGAAGAAGGAGAAGAAGAAGGTGAAGTCAGGAGGGTGAATCAGAAGAAGTAGAAGAAGGAGAAGGAGAAGGTGAAGTCAGGAGGGTGAATCAGTTGAAGCAGAAGAAGGAGAAGGAGAAGGTGAAGTCTGGAGGGTGAATCAGAATAATCAGAAGAAGGAGAAGGAGAAGGTGAAGTCTGGAGGGTGAATCAGAAGAAGCAGAAGAAAGAGAAGGAGAAGGTGAAGTCTGGAGGGTGAATCAGAAGAAGCAGAAAAGGAGAAGGAGAAGGAGAAGTCAGGAGGGTGAATCGGAAGAAGCAGAAGAAGGAGAAGGAGAAGGTGAAGTTAGGAGGGTGAATCAGAAGAAGCAGAAGAAGGAGAAGGAGCAGGTGATGTCAGGGGGATGAAGCAGAAGAAGTAGAAGAAGGAGAAGGAGAAGGTGAAGTCAGGACGGTGAAGCAGAAGAAGCAGAAGAAGGAGAAGGAGAAGGTGAAGTCTGGAGGATGAATCAGAAGAAGTAGAAGAAGGAGAAGGAGAAGGTCAAGTCTGGAGGGTGAATCAGAAGAAGTAGAATAAGGAGAAGGAGAAGGTGAAGTCTGGAGGGTGAAGCAGAAGGAGTAGAAGAAGGAGAAGGAGAAGGTGAAGTCAGGAGGGTGAATCAGAAGAAGTAGAAGAAGGAGAAGGAGAAGGTGAAGTCAGGAGGGTGAATCAGAAGAAGCAGAAGAAGGAGAAGGAGAAGGTGAAGTCTGGAGGGTGAATCAGAAGAATCAGAAGAAGGAGAAGGAGAAGGTGAAGTCTGGAGGGTGAATCAGAAGAAGCAGAAGAAAGAGAAGGAGAAGGTGAAGTCTGGAGGGTGAAACAGAAGAAGTAGAAGAAGGAGAAGGAGAAGGTGAAGTCTGGAGTGTGAATCAGAAGAAGCAGAAGAAGGAGAAGGAGAAGGTGAAGTCTAGAGGGTGAATCAGAAGAAGCAGAATAAGGAGAAGGAGAAGGTGAAGTCTGGAGGGTGAATCAGAAGAAGCAGAAGAAGGAGAAGGAGAAGGTGAAGTCTGGAGGGTGAATCAGAAGAAGCAGAAGAAGAAGAAGGAGAAGGAGAAGTCAGGAGGGTGAATCAGAAGAAGCAGAAGAAGGAGAAGGAGAAGGTGAAGTTAGGAGGGTGAATCAGAAGAAGCAGAAGAAGGAGAAGGAGCAGGTGATGTCAGGGGGATGAAGCAGAAGAAGTAGAAGAAGGAGAAGGAGAAGGTGAAGTCAGGACGGTGAAGCAGAAGAAGCAGAAGAAGGAGAAGGAGAAGGTGAAGTCTGGAGGATGAATCAGAAGAAGTAGAAGAAGGAGAAGAAGAAGGTCAAGTCTGGAGGGTGAATCAGAAGAAGTAGAATAAGGAGAAGGAGAAGGTGAAGTCTGGAGGGTGAAGCAGAAGAAGTAGAAGAAGGAGAAGGAGAAGGTGAAGTCAGGAGGGTGAATCAGAAGAAGTAGAAGAAGGAGAAGGAGAAGGTGAAGTCAGGAGGGTGAATCAGAAGAAGCAGAAGAAGGAGAAGGAGAAGGTGAAGTCTGGAGGGTGAATCAGAAGAATCAGAAGAAGGAGAAGGAGAAGGTGAAGTCTGGAGGGTGAATCAGAAGAAGCAGAAGAAAGAGAAGGAGAAGGTGAAGTCTGGAGGGTGAATCAGAAGAAGTAGAAGAAGGAGAAGGAGAAGGTGAAATCTGGAGTGTGAATCAGAAGAAGCAGAAGAAGGAGAAGGAGAAGGTGAAGTCTAGAGGGTGAATCAGAAGAAGCAGAATAAGGAGAAGGAGAAGGTGAAGCCTGGAGGGTGAATCAGAAGAAGCAGAAGAAGGAGAAGGAGAAGGTGAAGTCTGGAGGGTGAATCAGAAGAAGTAGAAGAAGGAGAAGGAGAAGGTGAAGTCTGGAGGGTGAAGCAGAAGAAGTAGAAGAAGGAGAAGGAGAAGGTGAAGTCAGGAGGGTGAATCAGAAGAAGTAGAAGAAGGAGAAGGAGAAGGTGAAGTCAGGAGGGTGAATCAGAAGAAGCAGAAGAAGGAGAAGGAGAAGGTGAAGTCTGGAGGGTGAATCAGAAGAATCAGAAGAATGAGAAGGAGAAGGTGAAGTCTGGAGGGTGAATCAGAAGAAGCAGAGGAAGGAGAAGGAGAAGGTGAAGTCTGGAGGGTGAATCAGAAGAAGCAGAATAAGGAGAAGGAGAAGGTGAAGTCTGGAGGGTGAATCAGAAGAAGCAGAATAAGGAGAAGGAGAAGGTGAAGTCTGGAGGGTGAATCAGAAGAAGCAGAAGAAGGAGAAGGAGAAGATGAAGTCTGGAGGGTGAATCAGAAGAAGTAGAAGAAGGAGAAGGAGAAGGTGAAGTCTGGAGGGTGAAGCAGAAGAAGTAGAAGAAGGAGAAGGAGAAGGTGAAGTCAGGAGGGTGAATCAGAAGAAGTAGAAGAAGAAGAAGGAGAAGGTGAAGTCAGGAGGGTGAATCAGAAGAAGCAGAAGAAGGAGAAGGAGAAGGTGAAGTCTGGAGGGTGAATCAGAAGAATCAGAAGAAGGAGAAGTAGAAGTTGAAGTCTGGAGGGTGAATCAGAAGAAGCAGAAGAAAGAGAAGGAGAAGGTGAAGTCTGGAGGGTGAAGCAGAAGAAACAGAAGAAGGAGAAGGAGAAGGTGAAGACTGGAGGGTGAATCAGAAGAAGTAGAAGAAGGAGAAGGAGAAGGTGAAGTCTGGAGGGTGAATCAGAAGAAGTAGAAGAAGGAGAAGGAGAAGGTGAAGTCTGGAGGGTGAATCAGAAGAAGCAGAAGAAGGAGAAGGAGAAGGAGAAGTCTGGAGGGTGAATCAGAAGAAGCAGAAGAAGGAGAAGGAGAAGGTGAAGTCTGGAGGGTGAAGCAGAAGAAGTAGAAGAAGGAGAAGGAGAAGGTGAAGTCAGGAGGGTGAATCAGAAGAAGTAGAAGAAGGAGAAGGAGAAGGTGAAGTCAGGAGGGTGAATCAGAAGAAGCAGAAGAAGGAGAAGGAGAAGGTGAAGTCTGGAGGTTGAATCAGAAGAATCAGAAGAAGGAGAAGGAGAAGGTGAAGTCTGGAGGGTGAATCAGAAGAAGCCGAAGAAGGAGAAGGAGAAGGTGAAGTCTGGAGGGTGAATCAGAAGAAGCAGAAGAAGGAGAAGGAGAAGGTGAAGTCAGGAGGGTGAATCAGAAGAAGCAGAAGAAGGAGAAGGAGAAGGTGAAGTTAGGAGGGTGAAGCAGAAGAAGCAGAAGAAGGAGAAGGAGCAGGTGATGTCAGCGGGATGAAGCAGAAGAAGTAGAAGAAGGAGAAGGAGAAGGTGAAGTCAGGACGGTGAAGCAGAAGAAACAGAAGAAGGAGAAGGAGAATGTGAAGTCTGGAGGGTGAATCAGAATAAGTAGAAGAAGGAGAAGGAGAAGGTCAAGTCTGGAGGGTGAAACAGAAGAAGTAGAAGAAGGAGAAGGAGAAGGTGAAGTCTGGAGGGTGAAGCAGAAGAAGTAGAAGAAGGAGAAGGAGAAGGTAAAGTCAGGAGGGTGAATCAGAAGAAGTAGAAGAAGGAGAAGGAGAAGGTGAAGTCAGGAGGGTGAATCAGAAGAAGCAGAAGAAGGGGAAGGAGAAGGTGAAGTCTGGAGGGTGAATCAGAAGAAGTAGAAGAAGGAGAAGGAGAAGGTGTTGTCTGGAGGGTGAATCAGAAGAAGTAGACGAAGGAGAAGGAGAAGGTGAAGTCTGGAGGGTGAATCAGAAGAAGCAGAAGAAGGAGAAGGAGAAGGTGAAGTCTGGAGGGTGAATCAGAAGAAGCAGAAGAAGGAGAAGGAGAAGGTGAAGTCTGGAGGGTGAATCAGAAGAAGCAGAAAAAGGAGAAGAAGAAGGTGAAGTCTGAAGGGTGAATCAGAAGAAGTAGAAGAAGGAGAAGGAGAAGGTGAAGTCTGGAGGGTGATTCAGAAGAAGCAGAAGAAAGAGAAGGAGAAGGTGAAGTCTGGAGGGTGAAGCAGAAGAAACAGAAGAAGGAGAAGGAGAAGGTGAAGACTGGAGGGTGAATCAGAAGAAGTAGAAGAAGGAGAAGGAGAAGGTGATGTCTGGAGGGTGAATCAGAAGAAGCAGAAGAAGGAGAAGGAGAAGGTGAAGTCTGGAGGGTGAAGCAGAAGAAGTAGAAGAAGGAGAAGGAGAAGGTGATGTCTGGAGGGTGAATCAGAAGAAGCAGAAGAAGGAGAAGGAGAAGGTGAAGTCTGGAGGGTGAATCAGAAGAAGCAGAAGAAGGAGAAGGAGAAGATGAAGTCTGGAGGGTGAATCAGAAGAAGTAGAAGAAGGAGAAGGAGAAGGTGAGGTCTGGAGGGTGAATCAGAAGAAGCAGAAGAAGGAGAAGGAGAAGGTGAAGTCTGGAGGGTGAATCAGAAGAAGCAGAAGAAGGAGAAGGAGAAGGTGAAGTCTGGAGGGTGAAGCAGAAGAAGTAGAAGAAGGAGAAGGAGAAGGTGAAGTCAGGAGGGTGAATCAGAAGAAGTAGAAGAAGGAGAAGGAGAAGGTGATGTCTGGAGGGTGAAGCAGAAGAAGTAGAAGAAGGAGAAGGAGAAGGTGAAGTCAGGAGGGTGAATCAGAAGAAGTAGAAGAAGGAGAAGGAGAAGGTGAAGTCAGGAGGGTGAATCAGAAGAAGCAGAAGAAGGAGAAGGAGAAGGTGAAGTCTGGAGGGTGAATCAGAAGAATCAGAAGAAGGAGAAGGAGAAGGTGAAGTCTGGAGGGTGAATCAGAAGAAGCAGAAGAAAGAGAAGGAGAAGGTGAAGTCTGGAGGGTGAATCAGAAGAAGTAGAAGAAGGAGAAGGAGAAGGTGAAATCTGGAGTGTGAATCAGAAGAAGCAGAAGAAGGAGAAGGAGAAGGTGAAGTCTAGAGGGTGAATCAGAAGAAGCAGAATAAGGAGAAGGAGAAGGTGAAGTCTGGAGGGTGAATCAGAAGAAGCAGAAGAAGGAGAAGGAGAAGGTGAAGTCTGGAGGGTGAATCAGAAGAAGTAGAAGAAGGAGAAGGAGAAGGTGAAGTCTGGAGGGTGAAGCAGAAGAAGTAGAAGAAGGAGAAGGAGAAGGTGAAGTCAGGAGGGTGAATCAGAAGAAGTAGAAGAAGGAGAAGGAGAAGGTGAAGTCAGGAGGGTGAATCAGAAGAAGCAGAAGAAGGAGAAGGAGAAGGTGAAGTCTGGAGGGTGAATCAGAAGAATCAGAAGAATGAGAAGGAGAAGGTGAAGTCTGGAGGGTGAATCAGAAGAAGCAGAGGAAGGAGAAGGAGAAGGTGAAGTCTGGAGGGTGAATCAGAAGAAGCAGAATAAGGAGAAGGAGAAGGTGAAGTCTGGAGGGTGAATCAGAAGAAGCAGAATAAGGAGAAGGAGAAGGTGAAGTCTGGAGGGTGAATCAGAAGAAGCAGAAGAAGGAGAAGGAGAAGATGAAGTCTGGAGGGTGAATCAGAAGAAGTAGAAGAAGGAGAAGGAGAAGGTGAAGTCTGGAGGGTGAAGCAGAAGAAGTAGAAGAAGGAGAAGGAGAAGGTGAAGTCAGGAGGGTGAATCAGAAGAAGTAGAAGAAGAAGAAGGAGAAGGTGAAGTCAGGAGGGTGAATCAGAAGAAGCAGAAGAAGGAGAAGGAGAAGGTGAAGTCTGGAGGGTGAATCAGAAGAATCAGAAGAAGGAGAAGTAGAAGTTGAAGTCTGGAGGGTGAATCAGAAGAAGCAGAAGAAAGAGAAGGAGAAGGTGAAGTCTGGAGGGTGAAGCAGAAGAAACAGAAGAAGGAGAAGGAGAAGGTGAAGACTGGAGGGTGAATCAGAAGAAGTAGAAGAAGGAGAAGGAGAAGGTGAAGTCTGGAGGGTGAATCAGAAGAAGTAGAAGAAGGAGAAGGAGAAGGTGAAGTCTGGAGGGTGAATCAGAAGAAGCAGAAGAAGGAGAAGGAGAAGGAGAAGTCTGGAGGGTGAATCAGAAGAAGCAGAAGAAGGAGAAGGAGAAGGTGAAGTCTGGAGGGTGAAGCAGAAGAAGTAGAAGAAGGAGAAGGAGAAGGTGAAGTCAGGAGGGTGAATCAGAAGAAGTAGAAGAAGGAGAAGGAGAAGGTGAAGTCAGGAGGGTGAATCAGAAGAAGCAGAAGAAGGAGAAGGAGAAGGTGAAGTCTGGAGGTTGAATCAGAAGAATCAGAAGAAGGAGAAGGAGAAGGTGAAGTCTGGAGGGTGAATCAGAAGAAGCCGAAGAAGGAGAAGGAGAAGGTGAAGTCTGGAGGGTGAATCAGAAGAAGCAGAAGAAGGAGAAGGAGAAGGTGAAGTCAGGAGGGTGAATCAGAAGAAGCAGAAGAAGGAGAAGGAGAAGGTGAAGTTAGGAGGGTGAAGCAGAAGAAGCAGAAGAAGGAGAAGGAGCAGGTGATGTCAGCGGGATGAAGCAGAAGAAGTAGAAGAAGGAGAAGGAGAAGGTGAAGTCAGGACGGTGAAGCAGAAGAAACAGAAGAAGGAGAAGGAGAATGTGAAGTCTGGAGGGTGAATCAGAATAAGTAGAAGAAGGAGAAGGAGAAGGTCAAGTCTGGAGGGTGAAACAGAAGAAGTAGAAGAAGGAGAAGGAGAAGGTGAAGTCTGGAGGGTGAAGCAGAAGAAGTAGAAGAAGGAGAAGGAGAAGGTAAAGTCAGGAGGGTGAATCAGAAGAAGTAGAAGAAGGAGAAGGAGAAGGTGAAGTCAGGAGGGTGAATCAGAAGAAGCAGAAGAAGGGGAAGGAGAAGGTGAAGTCTGGAGGGTGAATCAGAAGAAGTAGAAGAAGGAGAAGGAGAAGGTGTTGTCTGGAGGGTGAATCAGAAGAAGTAGACGAAGGAGAAGGAGAAGGTGAAGTCTGGAGGGTGAATCAGAAGAAGCAGAAGAAGGAGAAGGAGAAGGTGAAGTCTGGAGGGTGAATCAGAAGAAGCAGAAGAAGGAGAAGGAGAAGGTGAAGTCTGGAGGGTGAATCAGAAGAAGCAGAAAAAGGAGAAGAAGAAGGTGAAGTCTGAAGTGTGAATCAGAAGAAGTAGAAGAAGGAGAAGGAGAAGGTGAAGTCTGGAGGGTGATTCAGAAGAAGCAGAAGAAAGAGAAGGAGAAGGTGAAGTCTGGAGGGTGAAGCAGAAGAAACAGAAGAAGGAGAAGGAGAAGGTGAAGACTGGAGGGTGAATCAGAAGAAGTAGAAGAAGGAGAAGGAGAAGGTGATGTCTGGAGGGTGAATCAGAAGAAGCAGAAGAAGGAGAAGGAGAAGGTGAAGTCTGGAGGGTGAAGCAGAAGAAGTAGAAGAAGGAGAAGGAGAAGGTGATGTCTGGAGGGTGAATCAGAAGAAGCAGAAGAAGGAGAAGGAGAAGGTGAAGTCTGGAGGGTGAATCAGAAGAAGCAGAAGAAGGAGAAGGAGAAGATGAAGTCTGGAGGGTGAATCAGAAGAAGTAGAAGAAGGAGAAGGAGAAGGTGAGGTCTGGAGGGTGAATCAGAAGAAGCAGAAGAAGGAGAAGGAGAAGGTGAAGTCTGGAGGGTGAATCAGAAGAAGCAGAAGAAGGAGAAGGAGAAGGTGAAGTCTGGAGGGTGAAGCAGAAGAAGTAGAAGAAGGAGAAGGAGAAGGTGAAGTCAGGAGGGTGAATCAGAAGAAGTAGAAGAAGGAGAAGGAGAAGGTGAAGTCAGGAGGGTGAATCAGAAGAAGCAGAAGAAGGAGAAGGAGAAGGTGAAGTCTGGAGGGTGAATCAGAAGAAGCAGAAGAAGGAGAAGGAGAAGGTGAAGTCAGGAGGGTGAATCAGAAGAAGCAGAAGAAGGAGAAGGAGAAGGTGAAGTTAGGAGGGTGAATCAGAAGAAGCAGAAGAAGGAGAAGGAGCAGGTGATGTCAGGGGGATGAAGCAGAAGAAGTAGAAGAAGGAGAAGGAGAAGGTGAAGTCTGGAGGGTGAATCAGAAGAAGCAGAAGAAGGAGAAGGAGAAGGTCAAGTCTGGAGGGTGAATCAGATGAAGTAGAAAAAGGAGAAGGAGAAGGTGAAGTCTGGAGGGTGAAGCAGAAGAAGTAGAAGAAGGAGAAGGAGAAGGTGAAGTCAGGAGGGTGAATCAGAAGAAGTAGAAGAAGGAGAAGGAGAAGGTGAAGTCAGGAGGGTGAATCAGAAGAAGCAGAAGAAGGAGAAGAAGAAGGTGAAGTCTGGAGGGTGAATCAGAAGAATCAGAAGAAGGAGAAGGAGAAGGTGAAGTCTGGAGGGTGAAGCAGAAGAAGTAGAAGAAGGAGAAGGAGAAGGTGAAGTCAGGAGGGTGAATCAGAAGAAGTAGAAGAAGGAGAAGGAGAAGGTGAAGTCAGGAGGGTGAATCAGAAGAAGCAGAAGAAGGAGAAGGAGAAGGTGAAGTCTGGAGGGTGAATCAGAAGAATCAGAAGAAGGAGAAGTAGAAGGTGAAGTCTGGAGGGTGAATCAGAAGAAGCAGAGGAAGGAGAAGGAGAAGGTGAAGTCTGGAGGGTGAATCAGAAGAAGAAGAATAAGGAGAAGGAGAAGGTGAAGTCTGAAGGGTGAATCAGAAGAAGCAGAATAAGGAGAAGGAGAAGGTGAAGTCTGGAGGGTGAATCAGAAGAAGCAGAAGAAGGAGAAGGAGAAGATGAAGTCTGGAGGGTGAATCAGAAGAAGTAGAAGAAGGAGAAGGAGAAGGTGAAGTCTGGAGGGTGAAGCAGAAGAAGTAGAAGAAGGAGAAGGAGAAGGTGCAGTCAGGAGGGTGAATCAGAAGAAGCAGAACAAGGAGAAGGAGAAGGTGAAGTCTGGAGGGTGAATCAGAAGAATCAGAAGAAGGAGAAGGAGAAGGTGAAGTCTGGAGGGTGATTCAGACGAAGCAGAAGAAAGAGAAGGAGAAGGTGAAGTCTGGAGGGTGAAGCAGAAGAAACAGAAGAAGGAGAAGGAGAAGGTGAAGACTGGAGGGTGAATCAGAAGAAGTAGAAGAAGGAGAAGGAGAAGGTGAAGTCTGGAGGGTGAATCAGAAGAAGTAGAAGAAGGAGAAGGAGAAGGTGAAGTCTGGAGGGTGAATCAGAAGAAGCAGAAGAAGGAGAAGGAGAAGGTGAAGTCTGGAGGGTGAATCAGAAGAAGCAGAAGAAGGAGAAGGAGAAGATGAAGTCTGGAGGGTGAATCAGAAGAAGTAGAAGAAGGAGAAGGAGAAGGTGAAGTCTGGAGGGTGAATCAGAAGTAGTAGAAGAAGGAGAAGGAGAAGGTGAAGTCTGGAGGGTGAATCAGAAGAAGCAGAAGAAGGAGAAGGAGAAGGTGAAGTCAGGAGGGTGAATCAGAAGAAGCAGAAGAAGGAGAAGGAGAAGGTGAAGTTAGGAGGGTGAATCAGAAGAAGCAGAAAAGGAGAAGGAGCAGGTGATGTCAGGGGGATGAAGCAGAAGAAGTAGAAGAAGGAGAAGGAGAAGGTGAAGTCTGGAGGGTGAATCAGAAGAAGCAGAAGAAGGAGAAGGAGAAGGTCAAGTCTGGAGGGTGAATCAGAAGAAGTAGAAAAAGGAGAAGGAGAAGGTGAAGTCTGGAGGGTGAAGCAGAAGAAGTAGAAGAAGGAGAAGGAGAAGGTGAAGTCAGGAGGGTGAATCAGAAGAAGTAGAAGAAGGAGAAGGAGAAGGTGAAGTTAGGAGGGTGAATCAGAAGAAGCAGAAGAAGGAGAGGAAGAAGGTGAAGTCTGGAGGGTGAATCAGAAGAATCAGAAGAAGGAGAAGGAGAAGGTGAAGTCTGGAGGGTGAATCAGAAGAAGCAGAAGAAAGAGAAGGAGAAGGTGAAGTCTGGAGGGTGAATCAGAAGAAGTAGAAGAAGGTGAAGGAGAAGGTGAAGTCTGGAGTGTGAATCAGAAGAAGTAGAAGAAGGAGAAGGAGAAGGTGAAGTCTGGAGGGTGAATCAGAAGTAGTAGAAGAAGGAGAAGGAGAAGGTGAAGTCTGGACGGTGTATCAGAAGAAACAGAAGAAGGAGAAGGAGAAGGTGAAGTCTGGAGGGTGAATCAGAATAAGTAGAAGAAGGAGAAGGAGAAGGTCAAGTCTGGAGGGTGAAACAGAAGAAGTAGAAGAAGGAGAAGGAGAAGGTGAAGTCTGGAGGGTGAAGCAGAAGAAGTAGAAGAAGGAGAAGGAGAAGGTGAAGTCTGGAGGGTGAATCAGAAGAATCAGAAGAAGGAGAAGGAGAAGGTGAAGTCTGGAGGGTGATTCAGACGAAGCAGAAGAAAGAGAAGGAGAAGGTGAAGTCTGGAGGGTGAAGCAGAAGAAACAGAAGAAGGAGAAGGAGAAGGTGAAGTCTGGAGGGTGAATCAGAAGAAGCAGAAGAAGGAAAAGGAGAAGGTGAAGACTGGAGGGTGAATCAGAAGAAGTAGAAGAAGGAGAAGGAGAAGGTGAAGTCTGGAGGGTGAATCAGAAGAAGTAGAAGAAGGAGAAGGAGAAGGTGAAGTCTGGAGGGTGAATCAGAAGAAGCAGAAGAAGGAGAAGGAGAAGGTGAAGTCTGGAGGGTGAATCAGAAGAAGCAGAAGAAGGAGAAGGAGAAGATGAAGTCTGGAGGGTGAATCAGAAGAAGTAGAAGAAGGAGAAGGAGAAGGTGAAGTCTGGAGGGTGAATCAGAAGTAGTAGAAGAAGGAGAAGGAGAAGGTGAAGTCTGGAGGGTGAATCAGAAGAAGCAGAAGAAGGAGAAGGAGAAGGTGAAGTCAGGAGGGTGAATCAGAAGAAGCAGAAGAAGGAGAAGGAGAAGGTGAAGTTAGGAGGGTGAATCAGAAGAAGCAGAAAAGGAGAAGGAGCAGGTGATGTCAGGGGGATGAAGCAGAAGAAGTAGAAGAAGGAGAAGGAGAAGGTGAAGTCTGGAGGGTGAATCAGAAGAAGCAGAAGAAGGAGAAGGAGAAGGTCAAGTCTGGAGGGTGAATCAGAAGAAGTAGAAAAAGGAGAAGGAGAAGGTGAAGTCTGGAGGGTGAAGCAGAAGAAGTAGAAGAAGGAGAAGGAGAAGGTGAAGTCAGGAGGGTGAATCAGAAGAAGTAGAAGAAGGAGAAGGAGAAGGTGAAGTTAGGAGGGTGAATCAGAAGAAGCAGAAGAAGGAGAGGAAGAAGGTGAAGTCTGGAGGGTGAATCAGAAGAATCAGAAGAAGGAGAAGGAGAAGGTGAAGTCTGGAGGGTGAATCAGAAGAAGCAGAAGAAAGAGAAGGAGAAGGTGAAGTCTGGAGGGTGAATCAGAAGAAGTAGAAGAAGGTGAAGGAGAAGGTGAAGTCTGGAGTGTGAATCAGAAGAAGTAGAAGAAGGAGAAGGAGAAGGTGAAGTCTGGAGGGTGAATCAGAAGTAGTAGAAGAAGGAGAAGGAGAAGGTGAAGTCTGGACGGTGTATCAGAAGAAACAGAAGAAGGAGAAGGAGAAGGTGAAGTCTGGAGGGTGAATCAGAATAAGTAGAAGAAGGAGAAGGAGAAGGTCAAGTCTGGAGGGTGAAACAGAAGAAGTAGAAGAAGGAGAAGGAGAAGGTGAAGTCTGGAGGGTGAAGCAGAAGAAGTAGAAGAAGGAGAAGGAGAAGGTGAAGTCTGGAGGGTGAATCAGAAGAATCAGAAGAAGGAGAAGGAGAAGGTGAAGTCTGGAGGGTGATTCAGACGAAGCAGAAGAAAGAGAAGGAGAAGGTGAAGTCTGGAGGGTGAAGCAGAAGAAACAGAAGAAGGAGAAGGAGAAGGTGAAGTCTGGAGGGTGAATCAGAAGAAGCAGAAGAAAGAGAAGGAGAAGGTGAAGTCTGGAGGGTGAATCAGAAGAAGCCGAAGAAGGAGAAGGAGAAGGTGAAGTCTGGAGGGTGAATCAGAAGAAGCAGAAGAAGGAGAAGGAGAAGGTGAAGTCAGGAGGGTGAATCAGAAGAAGCAGAAGAAGGAGAAGGAGAAGGTGAAGTTAGGAGGGTGAAGCAGAAGAAGCAGAAGAAGGAGAAGGAGCAGGTGATGTCAGCGGGATGAAGCAGAAGAAGTAGAAGAAGGAGAAGGAGAAGGTGAAGTCAGGACGGTGAAGCAGAAGAAACAGAAGAAGGAGAAGGAGAATGTGAAGTCTGGAGGGTGAATCAGAATAAGTAGAAGAAGGAGAAGGAGAAGGTCAAGTCTGGAGGGTGAAACAGAAGAAGTAGAAGAAGGAGAAGGAGAAGGTGAAGTCTGGAGGGTGAAGCAGAAGAAGTAGAAGAAGGAGAAGGAGAAGGTAAAGTCAGGAGGGTGAATCAGAAGAAGTAGAAGAAGGAGAAGGAGAAGGTGAAGTCAGGAGGGTGAATCAGAAGAAGCAGAAGAAGGGGAAGGAGAAGGTGAAGTCTGGAGGGTGAATCAGAAGAAGTAGAAGAAGGAGAAGGAGAAGGTGTTGTCTGGAGGGTGAATCAGAAGAAGTAGACGAAGGAGAAGGAGAAGGTGAAGTCTGGAGGGTGAATCAGAAGAAGCAGAAGAAGGAGAAGGAGAAGGTGAAGTCTGGAGGGTGAATCAGAAGAAGCAGAAGAAAGAGAAGGAGAAGGTGAAGTCTGGAGGGTGAATCAGAAGAAGCAGAAAAAGGAGAAGAAGAAGGTGAAGTCTGAAGGGTGAATCAGAAGAAGTAGAAGAAGGAGAAGGAGAAGGTGAAGTCTGGAGGGTGATTCAGAAGAAGCAGAAGAAAGAGAAGGAGAAGGTGAAGTCTGGAGGGTGAAGCAGAAGAAACAGAAGAAGGAGAAGGAGAAGGTGAAGACTGGAGGGTGAATCAGAAGAAGTAGAAGAAGGAGAAGGAGAAGGTGATGTCTGGAGGGTGAATCAGAAGAAGCAGAAGAAGGAGAAGGAGAAGGTGAAGTCTGGAGGGTGAAGCAGAAGAAGTAGAAGAAGGAGAAGGAGAAGGTGATGTCTGGAGGGTGAATCAGAAGAAGCAGAAGAAGGAGAAGGAGAAGGTGAAGTCTGGAGGGTGAATCAGAAGAAGCAGAAGAAGGAGAAGGAGAAGATGAAGTCTGGAGGGTGAATCAGAAGAAGTAGAAGAAGGAGAAGGAGAAGGTGAGGTCTGGAGGGTGAATCAGAAGAAGCAGAAGAAGGAGAAGGAGAAGGTGAAGTCTGGAGGGTGAATCAGAAGAAGCAGAAGAAGGAGAAGGAGAAGGTGAAGTCTGGAGGGTGAAGCAGAAGAAGTAGAAGAAGGAGAAGGAGAAGGTGAAGTCAGGAGGGTGAATCAGAAGAAGTAGAAGAAGGAGAAGGAGAAGGTGAAGTCAGGAGGGTGAATCAGAAGAAGCAGAAGAAGGAGAAGGAGAAGGTGAAGTCTGGAGGGTGAATCAGAAGAAGCAGAAGAAGGAGAAGGAGAAGGTGAAGTCAGGAGGGTGAATCAGAAGAAGCAGAAGAAGGAGAAGGAGAAGGTGAAGTTAGGAGGGTGAATCAGAAGAAGCAGAAGAAGGAGAAGGAGCAGGTGATGTCAGGGGGATGAAGCAGAAGAAGTAGAAGAAGGAGAAGGAGAAGGTGAAGTCTGGAGGGTGAATCAGAAGAAGCAGAAGAAGGAGAAGGAGAAGGTCAAGTCTGGAGGGTGAATCAGAAGAAGTAGAAAAAGGAGAAGGAGAAGGTGAAGTCTGGAGGGTGAAGCAGAAGAAGTAGAAGAAGGAGAAGGAGAAGGTGAAGTCAGGAGGGTGAATCAGAAGAAGTAGAAGAAGGAGAAGGAGAAGGTGAAGTCAGGAGGGTGAATCAGAAGAAGCAGAAGAAGGAGAAGAAGAAGGTGAAGTCTGGAGGGTGAATCAGAAGAATCAGAAGAAGGAGAAGGAGAAGGTGAGCTCTGGAGGGTGAATCAGAAGAAGCAGAAGAAAGAGAAGGAGAAGGTGAAGTCTGGAGGGTGAATCAGAAGAAGTAGAAGAAGGTGAAGGAGAAGGTGAAGTCTGGAGTGTGAATCAGAAGAAGCAGAAGAAGGACAAGGAGAAGGTGAAGTCTGGAGGGTGAATCAGAAGAAGCAGAATAAGGAGAAGGAGAAGGTGAAGTCTGGAGGGTGAATCAGAAGAAGCAGAAGAAGGAGAAGGAGAAGGTGAAGTCTGGAGGGTGAATCAGAAGAAGTAGAAGAAGGAGAAGGAGAAGGTGAAGTCTGGAGGGTGAAGCAGAAGAAGTAGAAGAAGGAGAAGGAGAAGGTGAAGTCAGGAGGGTGAATCAGAAGAAGTAGAAGAAGGAGAAGGAGAAGGTGAAGTCAGGAGGGTGAATCAGAAGAAGCAGAAGAAGGAGAAGGAGAAGGTGAAGTCTGGAGGGTGAATCAGAAGAATCAGAAGAAGGAGAAGTAGAAGGTGAAGTCTGGAGGGTGAATCAGAAGAAGCAGAGGAAGGAGAAGGAGAAGGTGAAGTCTGGAGGGTGAATCAGAAGAAGAAGAATAAGGAGAAGGAGAAGGTGAAGTCTGAAGGGTGAATCAGAAGAAGCAGAATAAGGAGAAGGAGAAGGTGAAGTCTGGAGGGTGAATCAGAAGAAGCAGAAGAAGGAGAAGGAGAAGATGAAGTCTGGAGGGTGAATCAGAAGAAGTAGAAGAAGGAGAAGGAGAAGGTGAAGTCTGGAGGGTGAAGCAGAAGAAGTAGAAGAAGGAGAAGGTGAAGTCAGGAGGGTGAATCAGAAGAAGCAGAACAAGGAGAAGGAGAAGGTGAAGTCTGGAGGGTGAATCAGAAGAATCAGAAGAAGGAGAAGGAGAAGGTGAAGTCTGGAGGGTGATTCAGACGAAGCAGAAGAAAGAGAAGGAGAAGGTGAAGTCTGGAGGGTGAAGCAGAAGAAACAGAAGAAGGAGAAGGAGAAGGTGAAGACTGGAGGGTGAATCAGAAGAAGTAGAAGAAGGAGAAGGAGAAGGTGAAGTCTGGAGGGTGAATCAGAAGAAGTAGAAGAAGGAGAAGGAGAAGGTGAAGTTTGGAGGGTGAATCAGAAGAAGCAGAAGAAGGAGAAGGAGAAGGTGAAGTCTGGAGGGTGAATCAGAAGAAGCAGAAGAAGGAGAAGGAGAAGATGAAGTCTGGAGGGTGAATCAGAAGAAGTAGAAGAAGGAGAAGGAGAAGGTGAAGTCTGGAGGGTGAATCAGAAGTAGTAGAAGAAGGAGAAGGAGAAGGTGAAGTCTGGAGGGTGAATCAGAAGAAGCAGAAGAAGGAGAAGGAGAAGGTGAAGTCAGGAGGGTGAATCAGAAGAAGCAGAAGAAGGAGAAGGAGAAGGTGAAGTTAGGAGGGTGAATCAGAAGAAGCAGAAAAGGAGAAGGAGCAGGTGATGTCAGGGGGATGAAGCAGAAGAAGTAGAAGAAGGAGAAGGAGAAGGTGAAGTCTGGAGGGTGAATCAGAAGAAGCAGAAGAAGGAGAAGGAGAAGGTCAAGTCTGGAGGGTGAATCAGAAGAAGTAGAAAAAGGAGAAGGAGAAGGTGAAGTCTGGAGGGTGAAGCAGAAGAAGTAGAAGAAGGAGAAGGAGAAGGTGAAGTCAGGAGGGTGAATCAGAAGAAGTAGAAGAAGGAGAAGGAGAAGGTGAAGTTAGGAGGGTGAATCAGAAGAAGCAGAAGAAGGAGAGGAAGAAGGTGAAGTCTGGAGGGTGAATCAGAAGAATCAGAAGAAGGAGAAGGAGAAGGTGAAGTCTGGAGGGTGAATCAGAAGAAGCAGAAGAAAGAGAAGGAGAAGGTGAAGTCTGGAGGGTGAATCAGAAGAAGTAGAAGAAGGTGAAGGAGAAGGTGAAGTCTGGAGTGTGAATCAGAAGAAGCAGAAGAAGGACAAGGAGAAGGTGAAGTCTGGAGGGTGAATCAGAAGAAGCAGAATAAGGAGAAGGAGAAGGTGAAGTCTGGAGGGTGAATCAGAAGAAGCAGAAGAAGGAGAAGGAGAAGGTGAAGTCTGGAGGGTGAATCAGAAGAAGTAGAAGAAGGAGAAGGAGAAGGTGAAGTCTGGAGGGTGAAGCAGAAGAAGTAGAAGAAGGAGAAGGAGAAGGTGAAGTCAGGAGGGTGAATCAGAAGAAGTAGAAGAAGGAGAAGGAGAAGGTGAAGTCAGGAAGGTGAATCAGAAGAAGCAGAAGAAGGAGAAGGAGAAGGTGAAGTCTGGAGGGTGAATCAGAAGAATCAGAAGAAGGAGAAGGAGAAGGTGAAGTCTGGAGGGTGAATCAGAAGAAGCAGAGGAAGGAGAAGGAGAAGGTGAAGTCTGGAGGGTGAATCAGAAGAAGAAGAATAAGGAGAAGGAGAAGGTGAAGTCTGAAGGGTGAATCAGAAGAAGCAGAATAAGGAGAAGGAGAAGGTGAAGTCTGGAGGGTGAATCAGAAGAAGCAGAAGAAGGAGAAGGAGAAGATGAAGTCTGGAGGGTGAATCAGAAGAAGTAGAAGAAGGAGAAGGAGAAGGTGAAGTCTGGAGGGTGAAGCAGAAGAAGTAGAAGAAGGAGAAGGAGAAGGTGAAGTCAGGAGGGTGAATCAGAAGAAGCAGAAGAAGGAGAAGGAGAAGGTGAAGTCTGGAGGGTGAATCAGAAGAATCAGAAGAAGGAGAAGGAGAAGGTGAAGTCTGGAGGGTGATTCAGACGAAGCAGAAGAAAGAGAAGGAGAAGGTGAAGTCTGGAGGGTGAAGCAGAAGAAACAGAAGAAGGAGAAGGAGAAGGTGAAGACTGGAGGGTGAATCAGAAGAAGTAGAAGAAGGAGAAGGAGAAGGTGAAGTCTGGAGGGTGAATCAGAAGAAGTAGAAGAAGGAGAAGGAGAAGGTGAAGTCTGGAGGGTGAATCAGAAGAAGCAGAAGAAGGAGAAGGAGAAGGTGAAGTCTGGAGGGTGAATCAGAAGAAGCAGAAGAAGGAGAAGGAGAAGATGAAGTCTGGAGGGTGAATCAGAAGAAGTAGAAGAAGGAGAAGGAGAAGGTGAAGTCTGGAGGGTGAATCAGAAGTAGTAGAAGAAGGAGAAGGAGAAGGTGAAGTCTGGACGGTGAATCAGAAGAAACAGAAGAAGGAGAAGGAGAAGGTGAAGTCTGGAGGGTGAATCAGAAGAAGTAGAAGAAGGAGAAAGAGAAGGTGTAGTCTGGAGGGTGAATCAGAAGAAGTAGACGAAGGAGAAGGAGAAGGAGAAGTCTGGAGGGTGAATCAGAAGAAGCAGAAGAAGGAGAAGGAGAAGGTGAAGTCTGGAGGGTGAAGCAGAAGAAGTAGAAGAAGGAGAAGGAGAAGGTGAAGTCAGGAGGGTGAATCAGAAGAAGCAGAAGAAGGAGAAGGAGAAGGTGAAGTCTGGAGGGTGAATCAGAAGAATCAGAAGAAGGAGAAGGAGAAGGTGAAGTCTGGAGGGTGAATCAGAAGAAGCAGAAGAAGGAGAAGGAGAAGGTGAAGTCTGGAGGGTGAATCAGAAGAAGCAGAAGAAGGAGAAGGAGAAGGTGAAGTCTGGAGGGTGAAGCAGAAAAAGTAGAAGAAGGAGAAGGAGAAGGTGAAGTCAGGAGGGTGAATCAGAAGAAGCAGAAGAAGGAGAAGGAGAAGATGAAATCTGGAGGGTGAATCAGTAGAAGTAGAAGAAGGAGAAGGAGAAGGTGAGGTCTGGAGGGTGAATCAGAAGAAGTAGAAGAAGGAGAAGGAGAAGGTGAAGTCTGGAGGGTGAAACAGAAGAAGCAGAAGAAGGAGAAGGAGAAGGTGAAGTCAGGAGGGTGAATCAGAAGAAGCAGAAGAAGGAGAAGGAGAAGGTGAAGTCTGGAGGGTGAATCAGAAGAAGCAGAATAAGGAGAAGGAGAAGGTGAAGTCTGGAGGGTGAATCAGAAGAAGCAGAATAAGGAGAAGGAGAAGGTGAAGTCTGGAGGGTGAATCAGAAGAAGCAGAAGAAGGAGAAGGAGAAGATGAAGTCTGGAGGGTGAATCAGAAGAAGTAGAAGAAGGAGAAGGAGAAGGTGAAGTCTGGCGGGTGAAGCAGAAGAAGTAGAAGAAGGAGAAGGAGAAGGTGAAGTCTGGAGGGTGAATCAGAAGAAGTAGAAGAAGGAGGAGGAGAAGGTGAAGTCTGGAGGGTGAATCAGAAGAAGCAGAAGAAGGAGAAGGAGAAGGTGAAGTCTGGAGGGTGAATCAGAAGAAGCAGAATAAGGAGAAGTGAAGGTGAAGTATGGAGGGTGAATCAGAAGAAGCAGAAGAAGGAGAAGGAGAAGGTGAAGTCTGGAGGGTGAATCAGAAGAAGTAGAAGACGGAGAAGGAGAAGGTGATGTCTGGAGGGTGAAGCAGAAGAAGTAGAAGAAGGAGAAGGAGAAGGTGAAGTCAGGAGGGTGAATCAGAAGAAGTAGAAGAAGGAGAAGGAGAAGGTGAAGTCAGGAGGGTGAATCAGAAGAAGCAGAAGAAGGAGAAGGAGAAGGTGAAGTCTGGAGGGTGAATCAGAAGAAGCAGAATAAGGAGAAGGAGAAGGTGAAGTCTGGAGGGTGAATCAGAAGAAGCAGAATAAGGAGAAGGAGAAGGTGAAGTCTGGAGGGTGAAACAGAAGAAGCAGAAGAAGGAGAAGGAGAAGATGAAGTCTGGAGGGTGAATCAGAAGAAGTAGAAGAAGGAGAAGGAGAAGGTGAAGTCTGGAGGGTGAAGCAGAAGAAGTAGAAGAAGGAGAAGGAGAAGGTGAAGTCAGGAGGGTGAATCAGAAGAAGTAGAAGAAGGAGAAGGTGAAGTCAGGAGGGTGAATCAGAAGAAGCAGAAGAAGGAGAAGGAGAAGGTGAAGTCTGAAGGGTGAATCAGAAGAATCAGAAGAAGGAGAAGGAGAAGGTGAAGTCTGGAGGGTGAATCAGAAGAAGCAGAAGAAAGAGAAGGAGAAGGTGAAGTCTGGAGGGTGAAGCAGAAGAAACAGAAGAAGGAGAAGGAGAAGGTGAAGACTGGAGGGTGAATCAGAAGAAGTGGAAGAAGGAGAAGGAGAAGGTGAAGGCTGGAGGGTGAATCAGAAGAAGTAGAAGAAGGAGAAGGAGAAGGTGAAGTCTGGAGGGTGAATCAGAAGAAGCAGAAGAAGGAGAAGGAGAAGGTGAAGTCTGGAGGGTGAATCAGAAGAAGCAGAAGAAGGAGAAGGAGAAGATGAAGTCTGGAGGGTGAATCAGAAGAAGTAGAAGAAGGAGAAGGAGAAGGTGAAGTCTGGAGGGTGAATCAGAAGTAGTAGAAGAAGGAGAAGGAGAAGGTGAAGTCTGGAGGGTGAATCAGAAGAAGCAGAAGAAGGAGAAGGAGAAGGTGAAGTCTGGAGGGTGAATCAGAAGAAGCAGAAGAAGGAGAAGGAGAAGATGAAGTCTGGAGGGTGAATCAGAAGAAGTAGAAGAAGGAGAAGGAGAACGTGAGGTCTGGAGGGTGAATCAGAAGAAGCAGAAGAAGGAGAAGGAGAAGGTGAAGTCTGGAGGGTGAATCAGAAGAAGCAGAAGAAGGAGAAGGAGAAGGTGAAGTCTGGAGGGTGAAGCAGAAGAAGTAGAAGAAGGAGAAGGAGAAGGTGAAGTCAGGAGGGTGAATCAGAAGAAGTAGAAGAAGGAGAAGGAGAAGGTGAAGTCAGGAGGGTGAATCAGAAGAAGCAGAAGAAGGAGAAGGAGAAGGTGAAGTCTGGAGGGTGAATCAGAAGAAGCAGAAGAAGGAGAAGGAGAAGGTGAAGTCAGGAGGGTGAATCAGAAGAAGCAGAAGAAGGAGAAGGAGAAGGTGAAGTTAGGAGGGTGAATCAGAAGAAGCAGAAGAAGGAGAAGGAGCAGGTGATGTCAGGGGGATGAAGCAGAAGAAGTAGAAGAAGGAGAAGGAGAAGGTGAAGTCTGGAGGGTGAATCAGAAGAAGCAGAAGAAGGAGAAGGAGAAGGTCAAGTCTGGAGGGTGAATCAGAAGAAGTAGAAAAAGGAGAAGGAGAAGGTGAAGTCTGGAGGGTGAAGCAGAAGAAGTAGAAGAAGGAGAAGGAGAAGGTGAAGTCAGGAGGGTGAATCAGAAGAAGTAGAAGAAGGAGAAGGAGAAGGTGAAGTCAGGAGGGTGAATCAGAAGAAGCAGAAGAAGGAGAAGAAGAAGGTGAAGTCTGGAGGGTGAATCAGAAGAATCAGAAGAAGGAGAAGGAGAAGGTGAGGTCTGGAGGGTGAATCAGAAGAAGCAGAAGAAAGAGAAGGAGAAGGTGAAGTCTGGAGGGTGAATCAGAAGAAGTAGAAGAAGGTGAAGGAGAAGGTGAAGTCTGGAGTGTGAATCAGAAGAAGCAGAAGAAGGACAAGGAGAAGGTGAAGTCTGGAGGGTGAATCAGAAGAAGCAGAATAAGGAGAAGGAGAAGGTGAAGTCTGGAGGGTGAATCAGAAGAAGCAGAAGAAGGAGAAGGAGAAGGTGAAGTCTGGAGGGTGAATCAGAAGAAGTAGAAGAAGGAGAAGGAGAAGGTGAAGTCTGGAGGGTGAAGCAGAAGAAGTAGAAGAAGGAGAAGGAGAAGGTGAAGTCAGGAGGGTGAATCAGAAGAAGTAGAAGAAGGAGAAGGAGAAGGTGAAGTCAGGAGGGTGAATCAGAAGAAGCAGAAGAAGGAGAAGGAGAAGGTGAAGTCTGGAGGGTGAATCAGAAGAAGCAGAATAAGGAGAAGGAGAAGGTGAAGTCTGGAGGGTGAATCAGAAGAAGCAGAATAAGGAGAAGGAGAAGGTGAAGTCTGGAGGGTGAAACAGAAGAAGCAGAAGAAGGAGAAGGAGAAGATGAAGTCTGGAGGGTGAATCAGAAGAAGTAGAAGAAGGAGAAGGAGAAGGTGAAGTCTGGAGGGTGAAGCAGAAGAAGTAGAAGAAGGAGAAGGAGAAGGTGAAGTCAGGAGGGTGAATCAGAAGAAGTAGAAGAAGGAGAAGGTGAAGTCAGGAGGGTGAATCAGAAGAAGCAGAAGAAGGAGAAGGAGAAGGTGAAGTCTGAAGGGTGAATCAGAAGAATCAGAAGAAGGAGAAGGAGAAGGTGAAGTCTGGAGGGTGAATCAGAAGAAGCAGAAGAAAGAGAAGGAGAAGGTGAAGTCTGGAGGGTGAAGCAGAAGAAACAGAAGAAGGAGAAGGAGAAGGTGAAGACTGGAGGGTGAATCAGAAGAAGTGGAAGAAGGAGAAGGAGAAGGTGAAGGCTGGAGGGTGAATCAGAAGAAGTAGAAGAAGGAGAAGGAGAAGGTGAAGTCTGGAGGGTGAATCAGAAGAAGCAGAAGAAGGAGAAGGAGAAGGTGAAGTCTGGAGGGTGAATCAGAAGAAGCAGAAGAAGGAGAAGGAGAAGATGAAGTCTGGAGGGTGAATCAGAAGAAGTAGAAGAAGGAGAAGGAGAAGGTGAAGTCTGGAGGGTGAATCAGAAGTAGTAGAAGAAGGAGAAGGAGAAGGTGAAGTCTGGAGGGTGAATCAGAAGAAGCAGAAGAAGGAGAAGGAGAAGGTGAAGTCTGGAGGGTGAATCAGAAGAAGCAGAAGAAGGAGAAGGAGAAGATGAAGTCTGGAGGGTGAATCAGAAGAAGTAGAAGAAGGAGAAGGAGAAGGTGAGGTCTGGAGGGTGAATCAGAAGAAGCAGAAGAAGGAGAAGGAGAAGGTGAAGTCTGGAGGGTGAATCAGAAGAAGCAGAAGAAGGAGAAGGAGAAGGTGAAGTCTGGAGGGTGAAGCAGAAGAAGTAGAAGAAGGAGAAGGAGAAGGTGAAGTCAGGAGGGTGAATCAGAAGAAGTAGAAGAAGGAGAAGGAGAAGGTGAAGTCAGGAGGGTGAATCAGAAGAAGCAGAAGAAGGAGAAGGAGAAGGTGAAGTCTGGAGGGTGAATCAGAAGAAGCAGAAGAAGGAGAAGGAGAAGGTGAAGTCAGGAGGGTGAATCAGAAGAAGCAGAAGAAGGAGAAGGAGAAGGTGAAGTTAGGAGGGTGAATCAGAAGAAGCAGAAGAAGGAGAAGGAGCAGGTGATGTCAGGGGGATGAAGCAGAAGAAGTAGAAGAAGGAGAAGGAGAAGGTGAAGTCTGGAGGGTGAATCAGAAGAAGCAGAAGAAGGAGAAGGAGAAGGTCAAGTCTGGAGGGTGAATCAGAAGAAGTAGAAAAAGGAGAAGGAGAAGGTGAAGTCTGGAGGGTGAAGCAGAAGAAGTAGAAGAAGGAGAAGGAGAAGGTGAAGTCAGGAGGGTGAATCAGAAGAAGTAGAAGAAGGAGAAGGAGAAGGTGAAGTCAGGAGGGTGAATCAGAAGAAGCAGAAGAAGGAGAAGAAGAAGGTGAAGTCTGGAGGGTGAATCAGAAGAATCAGAAGAAGGAGAAGGAGAAGGTGAGGTCTGGAGGGTGAATCAGAAGAAGCAGAAGAAAGAGAAGGAGAAGGTGAAGTCTGGAGGGTGAATCAGAAGAAGTAGAAGAAGGTGAAGGAGAAGGTGAAGTCTGGAGTGTGAATCAGAAGAAGCAGAAGAAGGACAAGGAGAAGGTGAAGTCTGGAGGGTGAATCAGAAGAAGTAGAAGAAGGAGAAGGAGAAGGTGAAGTCTGGAGGGTGAATCAGAAGAAGTAGAAGAAGGAGGAGGAGAAGGTGAAGTCTGGAGGGTGAATCAGAAGAAGCAGAAGAAGGAGAAGGAGAAGGTGAAGTCTGGAGGGTGAATCAGAAGAAGCAGAAGAAGGAGAAGGAGAAGATGAAGTCTGGAGGGTGAATCAGAAGAAGTAGAAGAAGGAGAAGGAGAAGGTGAAGTCTGGAGGGTGAATCAGAAGAAGCAGAAGAAAGAGAAGGAGAAGGTGAAGTCTGGAGGGTGAATCAGAAGAAGTAGAAGAAGGAGAAGGAGAAGGTGAAGTCTGGAGGGTGAATCAGAAGAAGCAGAAGAAGGAGAAGGAGAAGGTGAAGTCTGGAGGGTGAATCAGAAGAAGCAGAAGAAGGAGAAGGAGAAGGTGAAATCTGGAGGGTGAATCAGAAGAAGCAGAAGAAGGAGAAGGAGAAGTTGAAGTCTGGAGGGTGAATCAGAAGAAGCAGAATAAGGAGAAGTGAAGGTGAAGTATGGAGGGTGAATCAGAAGAAGCAGAAGAAGGAGAAGGAGAAGGTGAAGTCTGGAGGGTGAATCAGAAGAAGTAGAAGACGGAGAAGGAGAAGGTGATGTCTGGAGGGTGAAGCAGAAGAAGTAGAAGAAGGAGAAGGAGAAGGTGAAGTCAGGAGGGTGAATCAGAAGAAGTAGAAGAAGGAGAAGGAGAAGGTGAAGTCAGGAGGGTGAATCAGAAGAAGCAGAAGAAGGAGAAGGAGAAGGTGAAGTCTGGAGGGTGAATCAGAAGAAGCAGAATAAGGAGAAGGAGAAGGTGAAGTCTGGAGGGTGAATCAGAAGAAGCAGAATAAGGAGAAGGAGAAGGTGAAGTCTGGAGGGTGAAACAGAAGAAGCAGAAGAAGGAGAAGGAGAAGATGAAGTCTGGAGGGTGAATCAGAAGAAGTAGAAGAAGGAGAAGGAGAAGGTGAAGTCTGGAGGGTGAAGCAGAAGAAGTAGAAGAAGGAGAAGGAGAAGGTGAAGTCAGGAGGGTGAATCAGAAGAAGTAGAAGAAGGAGAAGGTGAAGTCAGGAGGGTGAATCAGAAGAAGCAGAAGAAGGAGAAGGAGAAGGTGAAGTCTGAAGGGTGAATCAGAAGAATCAGAAGAAGGAGAAGGAGAAGGTGAAGTCTGGAGGGTGAATCAGAAGAAGCAGAAGAAAGAGAAGGAGAAGGTGAAGTCTGGAGGGTGAAGCAGAAGAAACAGAAGAAGGAGAAGGAGAAGGTGAAGACTGGAGGGTGAATCAGAAGAAGTGGAAGAAGGAGAAGGAGAAGGTGAAGGCTGGAGGGTGAATCAGAAGATGTAGAAGAAGGAGAAGGAGAAGGTGAAGTCTGGAGGGTGAATCAGAAGAAGCAGAAGAAGGAGAAGGAGAAGGTGAAGTCTGGAGGGTGAATCAGAAGAAGCAGAAGAAGGAGAAGGAGAAGATGAAGTCTGGAGAGTGAATCAGAAGAAGTAGAAGAAGGAGAAGGAGAAGGTGAAGTCTGGAGGGTGAATCAGAAGTAGTAGAAGAAGGAGAAGGAGAAGGTGAAGTCTGGAGGGTGAATCAGAAGAAGCAGAAGAAGGAGAAGGAGAAGGTGAAGTCTGGAGGGTGAATCAGAAGAAGCAGAAGAAGGAGAAGGAGAAGATGAAGTCTGGAGGGTGAATCAGAAGAAGTAGAAGAAGGAGAAGGAGAAGGTGAGGTCTGGAGGGTGAATCAGAAGAAGCAGAAGAAGGAGAAGGAGAAGGTGAAGTCTGGAGGGTGAATCAGAAGAAGCAGAAGAAGGAGAAGGAGAAGGTGAAGTCTGGAGGGTGAAGCAGAAGAAGTAGAAGAAGGAGAAGGAGAAGGTGAAGTCAGGAGGGTGAATCAGAAGAAGTAGAAGAAGGAGAAGGAGAAGGTGAAGTCAGGAGGGTGAATCAGAAGAAGCAGAAGAAGGAGAAGGAGAAGGTGAAGTCTGGAGGGTGAATCAGAAGAAGCAGAAGAAGGAGAAGGAGAAGGTGAAGTCAGGAGGGTGAATCAGAAGAAGTAGAAGAAGGAGAAGGAGAAGGTGAAGTCTGGCGGGTGAAGCAGAAGAAGTAGAAGAAGGAGAAGGAGAAGGTGAAGTCTGGAGGGTGAATCAGAAGAAGTAGAAGAAGGAGGAGGAGAAGGTGAAGTCTGGAGGGTGAATCAGAAGAAGCAGAAGAAGGAGAAGGAGAAGGTGAAGTCTGGAGGGTGAATCAGAAGAAGCAGAAGAAGGAGAAGGAGAAGATGAAGTCTGGAGGGTGAATCAGAAGAAGTAGAAGAAGGAGAAGGAGAAGGTGAAGTCTGGAGGGTGAATCAGAAGAAGCAGAAGAAAGAGAAGGAGAAGGTGAAGTCTGGAGGGTGAATCAGAAGAAGTAGAAGAAGGAGAAGGAGAAGGTGAAGTCTGGAGGGTGAATCAGAAGAAGCAGAAGAAGGAGAAGGAGAAGGTGAAGTCTGGAGGGTGAATCAGAAGAAGCAGAAGAAGGAGAAGGAGAAGGTGAAGTCTGGAGGGTGAATCAGAAGAAGCAGAAGAAGGAGAAGGAGAAGTTGAAGTCTGGAGGGTGAATCAGAAGAAGCAGAATAAGGAGAAGTGAAGGTGAAGTATGGAGGGTGAATCAGAAGAAGCAGAAGAAGGAGAAGGAGAAGGTGAAGTCTGGAGGGTGAATCAGAAGAAGTAGAAGACGGAGAAGGAGAAGGTGATGTCTGGAGGGTGAAGCAGAAGAAGTAGAAGAAGGAGAAGGAGAAGGTGAAGTCAGGAGGGTGAATCAGAAGAAGTAGAAGAAGGAGAAGGAGAAGGTGAAGTCAGGAGGGTGAATCAGAAGAAGCAGAAGAAGGAGAAGGAGAAGGTGAAGTCTGGAGGGTGAATCAGAAGAAGCAGAATAAGGAGAAGGAGAAGGTGAAGTCTGGAGGGTGAATCAGAAGAAGCAGAATAAGGAGAAGGAGAAGGTGAAGTCTGGAGGGTGAAACAGAAGAAGCAGAAGAAGGAGAAGGAGAAGATGAAGTCTGGAGGGTGAATCAGAAGAAGTAGAAGAAGGAGAAGGAGAAGGTGAAGTCTGGAGGGTGAAGCAGAAGAAGTAGAAGAAGGAGAAGGAGAAGGTGAAGTCAGGAGGGTGAATCAGAAGAAGTAGAAGAAGGAGAAGGTGAAGTCAGGAGGGTGAATCAGAAGAAGCAGAAGAAGGAGAAGGAGAACGTGAAGTCTGAAGGGTGAATCAGAAGAATCAGAAGAAGGAGAAGGAGAAGGTGAAGTCTGGAGGGTGAATCAGAAGAAGCAGAAGAAAGAGAAGGAGAAGGTGAAGTCTGGAGGGTGAAGCAGAAGAAACAGAAGAAGGAGAAGGAGAAGGTGAGGTCTGGAGGGTGAATCAGAAGAAGCAGAAGAAAGAGAAGGAGAAGGTGAAGTCTGGAGGGTGAATCAGAAGAAGTAGAAGAAGGTGAAGGAGAAGGTGAAGTCTGGAGTGTGAATCAGAAGAAGCAGAAGAAGGACAAGGAGAAGGTGAAGTCTGGAGGGTGAATCAGAAGAAGTAGAAGAAGGAGAAGGAGAAGGTGAAGTCTGGAGGGTGAATCAGAAGAAGTAGAAGAAGGAGGAGGAGAAGGTGAAGTCTGGAGGGTGAATCAGAAGAAGCAGAAGAAGGAGAAGGAGAAGGTGAAGTCTGGAGGGTGAATCAGAAGAAGCAGAAGAAGGAGAAGGAGAAGATGAAGTCTGGAGGGTGAATCAGAAGAAGTAGAAGAAGGAGAAGGAGAAGGTGAAGTCTGGAGGGTGAATCAGAAGAAGCAGAAGAAAGAGAAGGAGAAGGTGAAGTCTGGAGGGTGAATCAGAAGAAGTAGAAGAAGGAGAAGGAGAAGGTGAAGTCTGGAGGGTGAATCAGAAGAAGCAGAAGAAGGAGAAGGAGAAGGTGAAGTCTGGAGGGTGAATCAGAAGAAGCAGAAGAAGGAGAAGGAGAAGGTGAAATCTGGAGGGTGAATCAGAAGAAGCAGAAGAAGGAGAAGGAGAAGTTGAAGTCTGGAGGGTGAATCAGAAGAAGCAGAATAAGGAGAAGTGAAGGTGAAGTATGGAGGGTGAATCAGAAGAAGCAGAAGAAGGAGAAGGAGAAGGTGAAGTCTGGAGGGTGAATCAGAAGAAGTAGAAGACGGAGAAGGAGAAGGTGATGTCTGGAGGGTGAAGCAGAAGAAGTAGAAGAAGGAGAAGGAGAAGGTGAAGTCAGGAGGGTGAATCAGAAGAAGTAGAAGAAGGAGAAGGAGAAGGTGAAGTCAGGAGGGTGAATCAGAAGAAGCAGAAGAAGGAGAAGGAGAAGGTGAAGTCTGGAGGGTGAATCAGAAGAAGCAGAATAAGGAGAAGGAGAAGGTGAAGTCTGGAGGGTGAATCAGAAGAAGCAGAATAAGGAGAAGGAGAAGGTGAAGTCTGGAGGGTGAAACAGAAGAAGCAGAAGAAGGAGAAGGAGAAGATGAAGTCTGGAGGGTGAATCAGAAGAAGTAGAAGAAGGAGAAGGAGAAGGTGAAGTCTGGAGGGTGAAGCAGAAGAAGTAGAAGAAGGAGAAGGAGAAGGTGAAGTCAGGAGGGTGAATCAGAAGAAGTAGAAGAAGGAGAAGGTGAAGTCAGGAGGGTGAATCAGAAGAAGCAGAAGAAGGAGAAGGAGAAGGTGAAGTCTGAAGGGTGAATCAGAAGAATCAGAAGAAGGAGAAGGAGAAGGTGAAGTCTGGAGGGTGAATCAGAAGAAGCAGAAGAAAGAGAAGGAGAAGGTGAAGTCTGGAGGGTGAAGCAGAAGAAACAGAAGAAGGAGAAGGAGAAGGTGAAGACTGGAGGGTGAATCAGAAGAAGTGGAAGAAGGAGAAGGAGAAGGTGAAGGCTGGAGGGTGAATCAGAAGATGTAGAAGAAGGAGAAGGAGAAGGTGAAGTCTGGAGGGTGAATCAGAAGAAGCAGAAGAAGGAGAAGGAGAAGGTGAAGTCTGGAGGGTGAATCAGAAGAAGCAGAAGAAGGAGAAGGAGAAGATGAAGTCTGGAGAGTGAATCAGAAGAAGTAGAAGAAGGAGAAGGAGAAGGTGAAGTCTGGAGGGTGAATCAGAAGTAGTAGAAGAAGGAGAAGGAGAAGGTGAAGTCTGGAGGGTGAATCAGAAGAAGCAGAAGAAGGAGAAGGAGAAGGTGAAGTCTGGAGGGTGAATCAGAAGAAGCAGAAGAAGGAGAAGGAGAAGATGAAGTCTGGAGGGTGAATCAGAAGAAGTAGAAGAAGGAGAAGGAGAAGGTGAGGTCTGGAGGGTGAATCAGAAGAAGCAGAAGAAGGAGAAGGAGAAGGTGAAGTCTGGAGGGTGAATCAGAAGAAGCAGAAGAAGGAGAAGGAGAAGGTGAAGTCTGGAGGGTGAAGCAGAAGAAGTAGAAGAAGGAGAAGGAGAAGGTGAAGTCAGGAGGGTGAATCAGAAGAAGTAGAAGAAGGAGAAGGAGAAGGTGAAGTCAGGAGGGTGAATCAGAAGAAGCAGAAGAAGGAGAAGGAGAAGGTGAAGTCTGGAGGGTGAATCAGAAGAAGCAGAAGAAGGAGAAGGAGAAGGTGAAGTCAGGAGGGTGAATCAGAAGAAGTAGAAGAAGGAGAAGGAGAAGGTGAAGTCTGGCGGGTGAAGCAGAAGAAGTAGAAGAAGGAGAAGGAGAAGGTGAAGTCTGGAGGGTGAATCAGAAGAAGTAGAAGAAGGAGGAGGAGAAGGTGAAGTCTGGAGGGTGAATCAGAAGAAGCAGAAGAAGGAGAAGGAGAAGGTGAAGTCTGGAGGGTGAATCAGAAGAAGCAGAAGAAGGAGAAGGAGAAGATGAAGTCTGGAGGGTGAATCAGAAGAAGTAGAAGAAGGAGAAGGAGAAGGTGAAGTCTGGAGGGTGAATCAGAAGAAGCAGAAGAAAGAGAAGGAGAAGGTGAAGTCTGGAGGGTGAATCAGAAGAAGTAGAAGAAGGAGAAGGAGAAGGTGAAGTCTGGAGGGTGAATCAGAAGAAGCAGAAGAAGGAGAAGGAGAAGGTGAAGTCTGGAGGGTGAATCAGAAGAAGCAGAAGAAGGAGAAGGAGAAGGTGAAGTCTGGAGGGTGAATCAGAAGAAGCAGAAGAAGGAGAAGGAGAAGTTGAAGTCTGGAGGGTGAATCAGAAGAAGCAGAATAAGGAGAAGTGAAGGTGAAGTATGGAGGGTGAATCAGAAGAAGCAGAAGAAGGAGAAGGAGAAGGTGAAGTCTGGAGGGTGAATCAGAAGAAGTAGAAGACGGAGAAGGAGAAGGTGATGTCTGGAGGGTGAAGCAGAAGAAGTAGAAGAAGGAGAAGGAGAAGGTGAAGTCAGGAGGGTGAATCAGAAGAAGTAGAAGAAGGAGAAGGAGAAGGTGAAGTCAGGAGGGTGAATCAGAAGAAGCAGAAGAAGGAGAAGGAGAAGGTGAAGTCTGGAGGGTGAATCAGAAGAAGCAGAATAAGGAGAAGGAGAAGGTGAAGTCTGGAGGGTGAATCAGAAGAAGCAGAATAAGGAGAAGGAGAAGGTGAAGTCTGGAGGGTGAAACAGAAGAAGCAGAAGAAGGAGAAGGAGAAGATGAAGTCTGGAGGGTGAATCAGAAGAAGTAGAAGAAGGAGAAGGAGAAGGTGAAGTCTGGAGGGTGAAGCAGAAGAAGTAGAAGAAGGAGAAGGAGAAGGTGAAGTCAGGAGGGTGAATCAGAAGAAGTAGAAGAAGGAGAAGGTGAAGTCAGGAGGGTGAATCAGAAGAAGCAGAAGAAGGAGAAATAGAACGTGAAGTCTGAAGGGTGAATCAGAAGAATCAGAAGAAGGAGAAGGAGAAGGTGAAGTCTGGAGGGTGAATCAGAAGAAGCAGAAGAAAGAGAAGGAGAAGGTGAAGTCTGGAGGGTGAAGCAGAAGAAACAGAAGAAGGAGAAGGAGAAGGTGAAGACTGGAGGGTGAATCAGAAGAAGTGGAAGAAGGAGAAGGAGAAGGTGAAGGCTGGAGGGTGAATCAGAAGAAGTAGAAGAAGGAGAAGGAGAAGGTGAAGTCTGGAGGGTGAATCAGAAGAAGCAGAAGAAGGAGAAGGAGAAGGTGAAGTCTGGAGGGTGAATCAGAAGAAGCAGAAGAAGGAGAAGGAGAAGATGAAGTCTGGAGGGTGAATCAGAAGAAGTAGAAGAAGGAGAAGGAGAAGGTGAAGTCTGGAGGGTGAATCAGAAGTAGTAGAAGAAGGAGAAGGAGAAGGTGAAGTCTGGAGGGTGAATCAGAAGAAGCAGAAGAAGGAGAAGGAGAAGGTGAAGTCTGGAGGGTGAATCAGAAGAAGCAGAAGAAGGAGAAGGAGAAGATGAAGTCTGGAGGGTGAATCAGAAGAAGTAGAAGAAGGAGAAGGAGAAGGTGAGGTCTGGAGGGTGAATCAGAAGAAGCAGAAGAAGGAGAAGGAGAAGGTGAAGTCTGGAGGGTGAATCAGAAGAAGCAGAAGAAGGAGAAGGAGAAGGTGAAGTCTGGAGGGTGAAGCAGAAGAAGTAGAAGAAGGAGAAGGAGAAGGTGAAGTCAGGAGGGTGAATCAGAAGAAGTAGAAGAAGGAGAAGGAGAAGGTGAAGTCAGGAGGGTGAATCAGAAGAAGCAGAAGAAGGAGAAGGAGAAGGTGAAGTCTGGAGGGTGAATCAGAAGAAGCAGAAGAAGGAGAAGGAGAAGGTGAAGTCAGGAGGGTGAATCAGAAGAAGCAGAAGAAGGAGAAGGAGAAGGTGAAGTTAGGAGGGTGAATCAGAAGAAGCAGAAGAAGGAGAAGGAGCAGGTGATGTCAGGGGGATGAAGCAGAAGAAGTAGAAGAAGGAGAAGGAGAAGGTGAAGTCTGGAGGGTGAATCAGAAGAAGCAGAAGAAGGAGAAGGAGAAGGTCAAGTCTGGAGGGTGAATCAGAAGAAGTAGAAAAAGGAGAAGTGAAGGTGAAGTATGGAGGGTGAATCAGAAGAAGCAGAAGAAGGAGAAGGAGAAGGTGAAGTCTGGAGGGTGAATCAGAAGAAGCAGAAGAAGGAGAAGGAGAAGGTGAAGTCTGGAGGGTGAATCAGAAGAAGCAGAAGAAGGAGAAGGAGAAGTTGAAGTCTGGAGGGTGAATCAGAAGAAGCAGAATAAGGAGAAGTGAAGGTGAAGTATGGAGGGTGAATCAGAAGAAGCAGAAGAAGGAGAAGGAGAAGGTGAAGTCTGGAGGGTGAATCAGAAGAAGTAGAAGACGGAGAAGGAGAAGGTGATGTCTGGAGGGTGAAGCAGAAGAAGTAGAAGAAGGAGAAGGAGAAGGTGAAGTCAGGAGGGTGAATCAGAAGAAGTAGAAGAAGGAGAAGGAGAAGGTGAAGTCAGGAGGGTGAATCAGAAGAAGCAGAAGAAGGAGAAGGAGAAGGTGAAGTCTGGAGGGTGAATCAGAAGAAGCAGAATAAGGAGAAGGAGAAGGTGAAGTCTGGAGGGTGAATCAGAAGAAGCAGAATAAGGAGAAGGAGAAGGTGAAGTCTGGAGGGTGAAACAGAAGAAGCAGAAGAAGGAGAAGGAGAAGATGAAGTCTGGAGGGTGAATCAGAAGAAGTAGAAGAAGGAGAAGGAGAAGGTGAAGTCTGGAGGGTGAAGCAGAAGAAGTAGAAGAAGGAGAAGGAGAAGGTGAAGTCAGGAGGGTGAATCAGAAGAAGTAGAAGAAGGAGAAGGTGAAGTCAGGAGGGTGAATCAGAAGAAGCAGAAGAAGGAGAAGGAGAAGGTGAAGTCTGAAGGGTGAATCAGAAGAATCAGAAGAAGGAGAAGGAGAAGGTGAAGTCTGGAGGGTGAATCAGAAGAAGCAGAAGAAAGAGAAGGAGAAGGTGAAGTCTGGAGGGTGAAGCAGAAGAAACAGAAGAAGGAGAAGGAGAAGGTGAAGACTGGAGGGTGAATCAGAAGAAGTGGAAGAAGGAGAAGGAGAAGGTGAAGGCTGGAGGGTGAATCAGAAGAAGTAGAAGAAGGAGAAGGAGAAGGTGAAGTCTGGAGGGTGAATCAGAAGAAGCAGAAGAAGGAGAAGGAGAAGGTGAAGTCTGGAGGGTGAATCAGAAGAAGCAGAAGAAGGAGAAGGAGAAGATGAAGTCTGGAGGGTGAATCAGAAGAAGTAGAAGAAGGAGAAGGAGAAGGTGAAGTCTGGAGGGTGAATCAGAAGTAGTAGAAGAAGGAGAAGGAGAAGGTGAAGTCTGGAGGGTGAATCAGAAGAAGCAGAAGAAGGAGAAGGAGAAGGTGAAGTCTGGAGGGTGAATCAGAAGAAGCAGAAGAAGGAGAAGGAGAAGATGAAGTCTGGAGGGTGAATCAGAAGAAGTAGAAGAAGGAGAAGGAGAAGGTGAGGTCTGGAGGGTGAATCAGAAGAAGCAGAAGAAGGAGAAGGAGAAGGTGAAGTCTGGAGGGTGAATCAGAAGAAGCAGAAGAAGGAGAAGGAGAAGGTGAAGTCTGGAGGGTGAAGCAGAAGAAGTAGAAGAAGGAGAAGGAGAAGGTGAAGTCAGGAGGGTGAATCAGAAGAAGTAGAAGAAGGAGAAGGAGAAGGTGAAGTCAGGAGGGTGAATCAGAAGAAGCAGAAGAAGGAGAAGGAGAAGGTGAAGTCTGGAGGGTGAATCAGAAGAAGCAGAAGAAGGAGAAGGAGAAGGTGAAGTCAGGAGGGTGAATCAGAAGAAGCAGAAGAAGGAGAAGGAGAAGGTGAAGTTAGGAGGGTGAATCAGAAGAAGCAGAAGAAGGAGAAGGAGCAGGTGATGTCAGGGGGATGAAGCAGAAGAAGTAGAAGAAGGAGAAGGAGAAGGTGAAGTCTGGAGGGTGAATCAGAAGAAGCAGAAGAAGGAGAAGGAGAAGGTCAAGTCTGGAGGGTGAATCAGAAGAAGTAGAAAAAGGAGAAGGAGAAGGTGAAGTCTGGAGGGTGAATCAGAAGAAGCAGAAGAAGGAGAAGGAGAAGGTGAAGTCTGGAGGGTGAATCAGAAGAAGCAGAAGAAGTAGAAGGAGAAGGTGAAGTCTGGAGGGTGAATCAGAAGAAGTAGAAGAAGGAGAAGGAGAAGGTGAAGTCTGGAGGGAGAATCAGAAGAAGTAGAAGAAGGAGAAGGAGAAGGTGATGTCTGGAGGTTGAATCAGAAGAAGTAGAAGAAGGAGAAGGAGAAGGTGAAGTCTGGAGGGTGAAGCAGAAGAAGTAGAAGAAGGAGAAGGAGAAGGTGAAGTCAGGAGGGTGAATCAGAAGAAGTAGAAGAAGGAGAAGGAGAAGGTGAAGTCAGGAAGGTGAATCAGAAGAAGCAGAAGAAGGAGAAGGAGAAGGTGAAGTCTGGAGGGTGAATCAGAAGAATCAGAAGAAGGAGAAGGAGAAGGTGAAGTCTGGAGGGTGAATCAGAAAAAGCAGAAGAAAGAGAAGGAGATGGTGAAGTCTGCAGGGTGAATCAGAAGAAGTAGAAGAAGGAGAAGGAGAAGGTGAAGTCTGGAGGGTGAATCAGAAGAAGCAGAGGAAGGAGAAGGAGAAGGTGAAGTCTGGAGGGTGAATCAGAAGAAGCAGAAGAAGTAGAAGGAGAAGGTGAAGTCTGGAGGGTGAATCAGAAGAAGCAGAAGAAGGAGAAGGAGAAGGTGAAGTCTGGAGGGTGAATGAGAAGAAGCAGAATAAGGAGAAGGAGAAGGTGAAGTCTGGAGGGTGAATCAGAAGAAGCAGAAGAAGGAGAAGGAGAAGGTGAAGTCTGGAGGGTGAATCAGAAGAAGTAGAAGAAGGAGAAGGAGAAGGTGAAGTCTGGAGGGTGAAGCAGAAGAAGGAGAAGGAGAAGGTGAAGTCGGGAGGGTGAATCAGAAGAAGTAGAAGAAGGAGAAGGAGAAGGTGAAATCAGGAGGGTGAATCAGAAGAAGCAGAAGAAGGAGAAGGAGAAGGTGAAGTCTGTAGGGTGAATCAGAAGAATCAGAAGAAGGAGAAGGAGAAGGTGAAGTCTGGAGGGTGAATCAGAAGAAGCAGAAGAAAGAGAAGGAGAAGGTGAAGTCTGGAGGGTGAAGCAGAAGAAACAGAAGAAGGAGAAGGAGAAGGTGAAGACTGGAGGGTGAATCAGAAGAAGTAGAAGAAGGAGAAGGAGAAGGTGAAGTCAGGAGGGTGAATCAGAAGAAGTAGAAGAAGGAGAAGGAGAAGGTGAAGTCAGGAGGGTGAATCAGAAGAAGCAGAAGAAGGAGAAGGAGAAGGTGAAGTCTGGAGGGTGAATCAGAAGAATCAGAAGAAGGAGAAGTAGAAGGTGAAGTCTGGAGGGTGAATCAGAAGAAGCAGAGGAAGGAGAAGGAGAAGGTGAAGTCTGGAGGGTGAATCAGAAGAAGAAGAATAAGGAGAAGGAGAAGGTGAAGTCTGAAGGGTGAATCAGAAGAAGCAGAATAAGGAGAAGGAGAAGGTGAAGTCTGGAGGGTGAATCAGAAGAAGCAGAAGAAGGAGAAGGAGAAGATGAAGTCTGGAGGGTGAATCAGAAGAAGTAGAAGAAGGAGAAGGAGAAGGTGAAGTCTGGAGGGTGAAGCAGAAGAAGTAGAAGAAGGAGAAGGAGAAGGTGAAGTCAGGAGGGTGAATCAGAAGAAGCAGAACAAGGAGAAGGAGAAGGTGAAGTCTGGAGGGTGAATCAGAAGAATCAGAAGAAGGAGAAGGAGAAGGTGAAGTCTGGAGGGTGATTCAGACGAAGCAGAAGAAAGAGAAGGAGAAGGTGAAGTCTGGAGGGTGAAGCAGAAGAAACAGAAGAAGGAGAAGGAGAAGGTGAAGACTGGAGGGTGAATCAGAAGAAGTAGAAGAAGGAGAAGGAGAAGGTGAAGTCTGGAGGGTGAATCAGAAGAAGTAGAAGAAGGAGAAGGAGAAGGTGAAGTCTGGAGGGTGAATCAGAAGAAGCAGAAGAAGGAGAAGGAGAAGGTGAAGTCTGGAGGGTGAATCAGAAGAAGCAGAAGAAGGAGAAGGAGAAGATGAAGTCTGGAGGGTGAATCAGAAGAAGTAGAAGAAGGAGAAGGAGAAGGTGAAGTCTGGAGGGTGAATCAGAAGTAGTAGAAGAAGGAGAAGGAGAAGGTGAAGTCTGGAGGGTGAATCAGAAGAAGCAGAAGAAGGAGAAGCAGAAGGTGAAGTCAGGAGGGTGAATCAGAAGAAGCAGAAGAAGGAGAAGGAGAAGGTGAAGTTAGGAGGGTGAATCAGAAGAAGCAGAAAAGGAGAAGGAGCAGGTGATGTCAGGGGGATGAAGCAGAAGAAGTAGAAGAAGGAGAAGGAGAAGGTGAAGTCTGGAGGGTGAATCAGAAGAAGCAGAAGAAGGAGAAGGAGAAGGTCAAGTCTGGAGGGTGAATCAGAAGAAGTAGAAAAAGGAGAAGGAGAAGGTGAAGTCTGGAGGGTGAAGCAGAAGAAGTAGAAGAAGAAGAAGGAGAAGGTGAAGTCAGGAGGGTGAATCAGAAGAAGTAGAAGAAGGAGAAGGAGAAGGTGAAGTTAGGAGGGTGAATCAGAAGAAGCAGAAGAAGGAGAGGAAGAAGGTGAAGTCTGGAGGGTGAATCAGAAGAATCAGAAGAAGGAGAAGGAGAAGGTGAAGTCTGGAGGGTGAATCAGAAGAAGCAGAAGAAAGAGAAGGAGAAGGTGAAGTCTGGAGGGTGAAGCAGAAGAAACAGAAGAAGGAGAAGGAGAAGGTGAAGACTGGAGGGTGAATCAGAAGAAGTAGAAGAAGGAGAAGGAGAAGGTGAAGTCAGGAGGGTGAATCAGAAGAAGTAGAAGAAGGAGAAGGAGAAGGTGAAGTCAGGAGGGTGAATCAGAAGAAGCAGAAGAAGGAGAAGGAGAAGGTGAAGTCTGGAGGGTGAATCAGAAGAATCAGAAGAAGGAGAAGTAGAAGGTGAAGTCTGGAGGGTGAATCAGAAGAAGCAGAGGAAGGAGAAGGAGAAGGTGAAGTCTGGAGGGTGAATCAGAAGAAGAAGAATAAGGAGAAGGAGAAGGTGAAGTCTGAAGGGTGAATCAGAAGAAGCAGAATAAGGAGAAGGAGAAGGTGAAGTCTGGAGGGTGAATCAGAAGAAGCAGAAGAAGGAGAAGGAGAAGATGAAGTCTGGAGGGTGAATCAGAAGAAGTAGAAGAAGGAGAAGGAGAAGGTGAAGTCTGGAGGGTGAAGCAGAAGAAGTAGAAGAAGGAGAAGGAGAAGGTGAAGTCAGGAGGGTGAATCAGAAGAAGCAGAACAAGGAGAAGGAGAAGGTGAAGTCTGGAGGGTGAATCAGAAGAATCAGAAGAAGGAGAAGGAGAAGGTGAAGTCTGGAGGGTGATTCAGACGAAGCAGAAGAAAGAGAAGGAGAAGGTGAAGTCTGGAGGGTGAAGCAGAAGAAACAGAAGAAGGAGAAGGAGAAGGTGAAGACTGGAGGGTGAATCAGAAGAAGTAGAAGAAGGAGAAGGAGAAGGTGAAGTCTGGAGGGTGAATCAGAAGAAGTAGAAGAAGGAGAAGGAGAAGGTGAAGTCTGGAGGGTGAATCAGAAGAAGCAGAAGAAGGAGAAGGAGAAGGTGAAGTCTGGAGGGTGAATCAGAAGAAGCAGAAGAAGGAGAAGGAGAAGATGAAGTCTGGAGGGTGAATCAGAAGAAGTAGAAGAAGGAGAAGGAGAAGGTGAAGTCTGGAGGGTGAATCAGAAGTAGTAGAAGAAGGAGAAGGAGAAGGTGAAGTCTGGAGGGTGAATCAGAAGAAGCAGAAGAAGGAGAAGCAGAAGGTGAAGTCAGGAGGGTGAATCAGAAGAAGCAGAAGAAGGAGAAGGAGAAGGTGAAGTTAGGAGGGTGAATCAGAAGAAGCAGAAAAGGAGAAGGAGCAGGTGATGTCAGGGGGATGAAGCAGAAGAAGTAGAAGAAGGAGAAGGAGAAGGTGAAGTCTGGAGGGTGAATCAGAAGAAGCAGAAGAAGGAGAAGGAGAAGGTCAAGTCTGGAGGGTGAATCAGAAGAAGTAGAAAAAGGAGAAGGAGAAGGTGAAGTCTGGAGGGTGAAGCAGAAGAAGTAGAAGAAGAAGAAGGAGAAGGTGAAGTCAGGAGGGTGAATCAGAAGAAGTAGAAGAAGGAGAAGGAGAAGGTGAAGTTAGGAGGGTGAATCAGAAGAAGCAGAAGAAGGAGAGGAAGAAGGTGAAGTCTGGAGGGTGAATCAGAAGAATCAGAAGAAGGAGAAGGAGAAGGTGAAGTCTGGAGGGTGAATCAGAAGAAGCAGAAGAAAGAGAAGGAGAAGGTGAAGTCTGGAGGGTGAATCAGAAGAAGTAGAAGAAGGTGAAGGAGAAGGTGAAGTCTGGAGTGTGAATCAGAAGAAGCAGAAGAAGGACAAGGAGAAGGTGAAGTCTGGAGGGTGAATCAGAAGAAGCAGAATAAGGAGAAGGAGAAGGTGAAGTCTGGAGGGTGAATCAGAAGAAGCAGAAGAAGGAGAAGGAGAAGGTGAAGTCTGGAGGGTGAATCAGAAGAAGTAGAAGAAGGAGAAGGAGAAGGTGAAGTCTGGAGGGTGAAGCAGAAGAAGTAGAAGAAGGAGAAGGAGAAGGTGAAGTCAGGAGGGTGAATCAGAAGAAGTAGAAGAAGGAGAAGGAGAAGGTGAAGTCAGGAGGGTGAATCAGAAGAAGCAGAAGAAGGAGAAGGAGAAGGTGAAGTCTGGAGGGTGAATCAGAAGAATCAGAAGAAGGAGAAGGAGAAGGTGAAGTCTGGAGGGTGAATCAGAAGAAGCAGAGGAAGGAGAAGGAGAAGGTGAAGTCTGGAGGGTGAATCAGAAGAAGAAGAATAAGGAGAAGGAGAAGGTGAAGTCTGAAGGGTGAATCAGAAGAAGCAGAATAAGGAGAAGGAGAAGGTGAAGTCTGGAGGGTGAATCAGAAGAAGCAGAAGAAGGAGAAGGAGAAGATGAAGTCTGGAGGGTGAATCGGAAGAAGTAGAAGAAGGAGAAGGAGAAGGTGAAGTCTGGAGGGTGAAGCAGAAGAAGTAGAAGAAGGAGAAGGAGAAGGTGAAGTCAGGAGGGTGAATCAGAAGAAGCAGAAGAAGGAGAAGGAGAAGGTGAAGTCTGGAGGGTGAATCAGAAGAATCAGAAGAAGGAGAAGGAGAAGGTGAAGTCTGGAGGGTGATTCAGACGAAGCAGAAGAAAGAGAAGGAGAAGGTGAAGTCTGGAGGGTGAAGCAGAAGAAACAGAAGAAGGAGAAGGAGAAGGTGAAGACTGGAGGGTGAATCAGAAGAAGTAGAAGAAGGAGAAGGAGAAGGTGAAGTCTGGAGGGTGAATCAGAAGAAGTAGAAGAAGGAGAAGGAGAAGGTGAAGTCTGGAGGGTGAATCAGAAGAAGCAGAAGAAGGAGAAGGAGAAGGTGAAGTCTGGAGGGTGAATCAGAAGAAGCAGAAGAAGGAGAAGGAGAAGATGAAGTCTGGAGGGTGAATCAGAAGAAGTAGAAGAAGGAGAAGGAGAAGGTGAAGTCTGGAGGGTGAATCAGAAGTAGTAGAAGAAGGAGAAGGAGAAGGTGAAGTCTGGACGGTGAATCAGAAGAAACAGAAGAAGGAGAAGGAGAAGGTGAAGTCTGGAGGGTGAATCAGAAGAAGTAGAAGAAGGAGAAGGAGAAGGTGTAGTCTGGAGGGTGAATCAGAAGAAGTAGACGAAGGAGAAGGAGAAGGAGAAGTCTGGAGGGTGAATCAGAAGAAGCAGAAGAAGGAGAAGGAGAAGGTGAAGTCTGGAGGGTGAAGCAGAAGAAGTAGAAGAAGGAGAAGGAGAAGGTGAAGTCAGGAGGGTGAATCAGAAGAAGTAGAAGAAGGAGAAGGAGAAGGTGAAGTCTGGAGGGTGAAACAGAAGAAGCAGAAGAAGGAGAAGGAGAAGGTGAAGTCAGGAGGGTGAATCAGAAGAAGCAGAAGAAGGAGAAGGAGAAGGTGAAGTCTGGAGGGTGAATCAGAAGAAGCAGAATAAGGAGAAGGAGAAGGTGAAGTCTGGAGGGTGAATCAGAAGAAGCAGAATAAGGAGAAGGAGAAGGTGAAGTCTGGAGGGTGAATCAGAAGAAGCAGAAGAAGGAGAAGGAGAAGATGAAGTCTGGAGGGTGAATCAGAAGAAGTAGAAGAAGGAGAAGGAGAAGGTGAAGTCTGGCGGGTGAAGCAGAAGAAGTAGAAGAAGGAGAAGGAGAAGGTGAAGTCTGGAGGGTGAATCAGAAGAAGTAGAAGAAGGAGGAGGAGAAGGTGAAGTCTGGAGGGTGAATCAGAAGAAGCAGAAGAAGGAGAAGGAGAAGGTGAAGTCTGGAGGGTGAATCAGAAGAAGCAGAAGAAGGAGAAGGAGAAGATGAAGTCTGGAGGGTGAATCAGAAGAAGTAGAAGAAGGAGAAGGAGAAGGTGAAGTCTGGAGGGTGAATCAGAAGAAGCAGAAGAAAGAGAAGGAGAAGGTGAAGTCTGGAGGGTGAATCAGAAGAAGTAGAAGAAGGAGAAGGAGAAGGTGAAGTCTGGAGGGTGAATCAGAAGAAGCAGAAGAAGGAGAAGGAGAAGGTGAAGTCTGGAGGGTGAATCAGAAGAAGCAGAAGAAGGAGAAGGAGAAGGTGAAGTCTGGAGGGTGAATCAGAAGAAGCAGAAGAAGGAGAAGGAGAAGTTGAAGTCTGGAGGGTGAATCAGAAGAAGCAGAATAAGGAGAAGTGAAGGTGAAGTATGGAGGGTGAATCAGAAGAAGCAGAAGAAGGAGAAGGAGAAGGTGAAGTCTGGAGGGTGAATCAGAAGAAGTAGAAGACGGAGAAGGAGAAGGTGATGTCTGGAGGGTGAAGCAGAAGAAGTAGAAGAAGGAGAAGGAGAAGGTGAAGTCAGGAGGGTGAATCAGAAGAAGTAGAAGAAGGAGAAGGAGAAGGTGAAGTCAGGAAGGTGAATCAGAAGAAGCAGAAGAAGGAGAAGGAGAAGGTGAAGTCTGGAGGGTGAATCAGAAGAAGTAGAAGAAGGAGAAGGAGAAGGTGAGGTCTGGAGGGAGAATCAGAAGAAGTAGAAGAAGGAGAAGGAGAAGGTGATGTCTGGAGGTTGAATCAGAAGAAGTAGAAGAAGGAGAAGGAGAAGGTGAAGTCTGGAGGGTGAAGCAGAAGAAGTAGAAGAAGGAGAAGGAGAAGGTGAAGTCAGGAGGGTGAATCAGAAGAAGTAGAAGAAGGAGAAGGAGAAGGTGAAGTCAGGAAGGTGAATCAGAAGAAGCAGAAGAAGGAGAAGGAGAAGGTGAAGTCTGGAGGGTGAATCAGAAGAATCAGAAGAAGGAGAAGGAGAAGGTGAAGTCTGGAGGGTGAATCAGAAAAAGCAGAAGAAAGAGAAGGAGATGGTGAAGTCTGCAGGGTGAATCAGAAGAAGTAGAAGAAGGAGAAGGAGAAGGTGAAGTCTGGAGGGTGAATCAGAAGAAGCAGAGGAAGGAGAAGGAGAAGGTGAAGTCTGGAGGGTGAATCAGAAGAAGCAGAAGAAGTAGAAGGAGAAGGTGAAGTCTGGAGGGTGAATCAGAAGAAGCAGAAGAAGGAGAAGGAGAAGGTGAAGTCTGGAGGGTGAATGAGAAGAAGCAGAATAAGGAGAAGGAGAAGGTGAAGTCTGGAGGGTGAATCAGAAGAAGTAGAAGAAGGAGAAGGAGAAGGTGAAGTCTGGAGGGTGAATCAGAAGAAGTAGAAGAAGGAGAAGGGGAAGGTGAAGTCTGGAGGGTGAAGCAGAAGAAGGAGAAGGAGAAGGTGAAGTCGGGAGGGTGAATCAGAAGAAGTAGAAGAAGGAGAAGGAGAAGGTGAAATCAGGAGGGTGAATCAGAAGAAGCAGAAGAAGGAGAAGGAGAAGGTGAAGTCTGTAGGGTGAATCAGAAGAATCAGAAGAAGGAGAAGGAGAAGGTGAAGTCTGGAGGGTGAATCAGAAGAAGCAGAAGAAAGAGAAGGAGAAGGTGAAGTCTGGAGGGTGAAGCAGAAGAAACAGAAGAAGGAGAAGGAGAAGGTGAAGACTGGAGGGTGAATCAGAAGAAGTAGAAGAAGGAGAAGGAGAAGGTGAAGTCTGGAGGGTGAATCAGAAGAAGCAGAAGAAGGAGAAGGAGAAGGTGAAGTCTGGAGGGTGAATCAGAAGAAGCAGAAGAAGGAGAAGGAGAAGATGAAGTCTGGAGGGTGAATCAGAAGAAGTAGAAGAAGGAGAAGGAGAAGGTGAGGTCTGGAGGGTGAATCAGTAGAAGCAGAAGAAGGAGAAGGAGAAGGTGAAGTCTGGAGGGTGAATCAGAAGAAGCAGAAGAAGGAGAAGGAGAAGGTGAAGTCTGGAGGGTGAATTGGAAGAAACAGAAGAAGGAGAAGGAGAAGGTGAAGTCTGGAGGGTGAATCAGAAGAAGTAGAAGAAGGAGAAGGAGAATGTGTAGTCTGGAGGGTGAATCAGAAGAAGCAGAAGAAGGAGAAGGAGAAGGTGAAGTCTGGAGGGTGAATCAGAAGAAGCAGAAGAAGGAGAAGGAGAAGGTGAAGTCTGGAGGGTGAATCAGAAGAAGCAGAAGAAGGAGAAGGAGAAGGTGAAGTCAGGAGGGTGAATCAGAAGAAGTAGAAGAAGGAGAAGGAGAAGGTGAAGTCAGGAGGGTGAATCAGAAGAAGCAGAAGAAGGAGAAGGAGAAGGTGAAGTCTGGAGGGTGAATCAGAAGAATCAGAAGAAGGAGAAGGGGAAGGTGAAGTCTGGAGGGTGAATCAGAAGAAGCAGAAGAAAGAGAAGGAGAAGGTGAAGTCTGGAGGGTGAATCAGAAGAAGTAGAAGAAGGAGAAGGAGAAGGTGAAGTCTGGAGGGTGAATCAGAAGAAGCAGAAGAAGGAGAAGGAGAAGGTGAAGTCTGGAGGGTGAATCAGAAGAAGCAGAAGAAGGAGAAGGAGAAGGTGAAGTCTGCAGGGTGAATCAGAAGAAGCAGATGAAGGAGAAGGAGAAGGTGAAGTCTGGAGGGTGAATCAGAAGAAGCAGAATAAGGAGAAGGAGAAGGTGAAGTCTGGAGGGTGAATCAGAAGAAGCAGAAGAAGGAGAAGGAGAAGGTGAAGTCTGGAGGGTGAATCAGAAGAAGTAGAAGAAGGAGAAGGAGAAGTTGAAGTCTGGAGGGTGAAGCAGGAGAATTAGAAGATGGAGAAGGAGAAGGTGAAGTCAGGAGGGTGAATCAGAAGAAGAAGAAGAAGGAGAAGGAGAAGGTGAAGTCAGGAGGGTGAATCAGAAGAAGCAGAAGATGGAGAAGGAGAAGATGAAGTCTGGAGGGTGAATCAGAAGAATCAGAAGAAGGAGAAGGAGAAGGTGAAGTCTGGAGGGTGAATCAGAAGAAGCAGAGGAAGGAGAAGGAGAAGGTGAAGTCTGGAGGGTGAATCAGAAGAAGCAGAATAAGGAGAAGGAGAAGGTGAAGTCTGGAGGATGAATCAGAAGAAGCAGAATAAGGAGAAGGAGAAGGTGAAGTCTGGAGGGTGAATCAGAAGAAGCAGAAGAAGGAGAAGGAGAAGGTGAAGTCTGGAGGGTGAATCAGAAGAAGTAGAAGAAGGAGAAGGAGAAGGTGAAGTCTGGAGGGTGAAGCAGAAGAAGTAGAAGAAGGAGAAGGAGAAGGTGAAGTCAGGTGGGTGAATCAGAAGAAGTAGAAGAAGGAGAAGGAGAAGGTGAAGTCAGGAGGGTGAATCAGAAGAAGCAGAAGAAGGAGAAGGAGAAGGTGAAGTCTGGAGGGTGAATCAGAAGAATCAGAAGAAGGAGAAGGAGAAGGTGAAGTCTGGAGGGTGAATCAGAAGAAGCAGAAGAAAGAGAAGGAGAAGGTGAAGTCTGGAGGGTGAAGCAGAAGAAACAGAAGAAGGAGAAGGAGAAGGTGAAGACTGGAGGGTGAATCAGAAGAAGTAGAAGAAGGAGAAGGAGAAGGTGAAGTCTGGAGGGTGAATCAGAAGAAGTAGAAGAAGGAGAAGGAGAAGGTGAAGTCTGGAGGGTGAATCAGAAGAAGCAGAAGAAGGAGAAGGAGAAGGTGAAGTCTGGAGGGTGAATCAGAAGAAGCAGAAGAAGGAGAAGGAGAAGATGAAGTCTGGAGGGTGAATCAGAAGAAGTAGAAGAAGGAGAAGGAGAAGGTGAAGTCTGGAGGGTGAATCAGAAGTAGTAGAAGAAGGAGAAGGAGAAGGTGAAGTCTGGAGGGTGAATCAGAAGAAACAGAAGAAGGAGAAGGAGAAGGTGAAGTCTGGCGGGTGAATCAGAAGAAGTAGAAGAAGGAGAAGGAGAAGGTGTAGTCTGGAGGGTGAATCAGAAGAAGTAGACGAAGGAGAAGGAGAAGGTGAAGTCTGGAGGGTGAATCAGATGAAGCAGAAGAAGGAGATGGAGAAGGTGAAGTCTGGAGGGTGAATCAGAAGAAGTAGAAGAAGGAGAAGGAGAAGGTGAAGTCTGGAGGGTGAATCAGAAGAAGCAGAAGAAGGAGAAGGAGAAGGTGAAGTCTGGAGGGTGAATCAGAAGAAACAGAAGAAGGAGAAGGAGAAGGTGAAGTCTGGAGGGTGATTCAGAAGAAGCAGAATAAGGAGAAGGTGAAGGTGAAGTCTGGAGGGTGAATCAGAAGAAGCAGAAGAAGGAGAAGGAGAAGGTGAAGTCTGGAGGGTGAATCAGAAGAAGTAGAAGAAGGAGAAGGAGAAGGTGAAGTCTGGAGGGTTAATCAGAAGAAGTAGAAGAAGGAGAAGGAGAAGGTGAAGTCTGGAGGGTGAATCAGAAGATGTAGAAGAAGGAGAAGGAGAAGGTGAAGTCTGGAGGGTGAAGCAGAAGAAGTAGAAGAAGGAGAAGGAGAAGGTGAAGTCAGGAGGGTGAATCAGAAGATGTAGAAGAAGGAGAAGGAGAAGGTGAAGTCAGGAGGGTGAATCAGAAGAAGCAGAAGAAGGAGAAGGAGAAGGTGAAGTCTGGAGGGTGAATCAGAAGAATCAGAAGAAGGAGAAGGAGAAGGTGAAGTCTGGAGGGTGAATCAGAAGAAGCAGAAGAAAGAGAAGGAGAAGGTGAAGTCTGGAGGGTGAATCAGAAGAAGTAGAAGAAGGAGAAGGAGAAGGTGAAGTCTGGAGGGTGAATCAGAAGAAGCAGAAGAAGGAGAAGGAGAAGATGAAGTCTGGAGGGTGAATCAGAAGAAGTAGACGAAGGAGAAGGAGAAGGTGAAGTCTGGAGGGTGAATCAGAAGAAGCAGAAGAAGGAGAAGGAGAAGGTGAAGTCTGGAGGGTGAATCAGAAGAAGCAGAAGAAGGAGAAGGAACAGGTGAAGTCTGGAGGGTGAATCAGAAGAAGCAGAAGAAGGAGAAGGAGAAGGTGAAGTTTGGAGGGTGATTCAGAAGAAGCAGAATAAGGAGAAGAAGAAGGTGAAGTCTGGAGGGTGAATCAGAAGAAGCAGAAGAAGGAGAAGGAGAAGGTGAAGTCTGGAGGGTGAATCAGAAGAAGTAGAAGAAGGAGAAGGAGAAGGTAAAGTCTGGAGGGTGAATCAGAAGAAGTAGAAGAAGGAGAAGGAGAAGGTGAAGTCTGGAGGGTGAATCAGAAGAAGTAGAAGAAGGAGAAGGAGAAGGTGAAGTCTGGAGGGTGAAGCAGAAGAAGTAGGAGAAGGAGAAGGAGAAGGTGAAGTCAGGAGGGTGAATCAGAAGATGTAGAAGAAGGAGAAGGAGAAGGTGATGTCAGGAGGGTGAATCAGAAGAAGCAGAAGAAGGAGAAGGAGAAGGTGAAGTCTGGAGGGTGAATCAGAAGAAGTAGAAGAAGGAGAAGGAGAAGGTGAAGTCTGGAGGGTGAATCAGAAGAAGCAGAAGAAGGAGAAGGAGAAGGTGAAGTCTGGAGGGAGAATCAGAAGAAGCAGAAGAAGGAGAAGGAGAAGGTGAAGTCTGGAGGGTGAATCAGAAGAAGCAGAATAAGGAGAAGGAGAAGGTGAAGTCTGGAGGGTGAATCAGAAGAAGCAGAAGAAGGAGAAGGAGAAGGTGAAGTCTGGAGGGTGAATCAGAAGAAGTAGAAGAAGGAGAAGGAGAAGGTGAAGTCTGGAGGGTGAAGCAGAAGAAGTAGAAGAAGGAGAAGGAGAAGGTGAAGTCAGGAGGGTGAATCAGAAGAAGTAGAAGAAGGAGAAGGAGAAGGTGAAGTCAGGAGGGTGAATCAGAAGAAGCAGAAGAAGGAGATAGAGAAGGTGAAGTCTGGAGGGTGAATCAGAAGAATCAGAAGAAGGAGAAGGAGAAGGTGAAGTCTGGAGGGTGAAGCAGAAGAAGCAGAAGAAAGAGAAGGAGAAGGTGATGTCTGGAGGGTGAAGCAGAAGAAACAGAAGAAGGAGAAGGAGAAGGTGAAGACTGGAGGGTGAATCAGAAGAAGTAGAAGAAGGAGAAGCAGAAGGTGAAGTCTGGAGGGTGAATCAGAAGAAGTAGAAGAAGGAGAAGGAGAAGGTGAAGTCTGGAGGGTGAATCAGAAGAAGCAGAAGAAGCAGAAGGAGAAGGTGAAGTCTGGAGGGTGAATCAGAAGAAGCAGAAGAAGGAGAAGGAGAAGGTGAGGTCTGGAGGGTGAATCAGAAGAAGCAGAAGAAGGAGAAGGAGAAGGTGAAGTCTGGAGGGTGAATCAGAAGAAGCAGAAGAAGGAGAAGGAGAAGGTGAAGTCTGGAGGGTGAATCAGAAGAAGCAGAAGAAGGAGAAGGAGAGGGTGAAGTCAGGAGGGTGTAGCAGAAGAAGTAGAAGAAGGAGAAGGAGAAGGTGAAGTCTGGAGGGTGAATCAGAAGAAGTAGAAGAAGGAGAAGGAGAAGGTGAAGTCTGGAGGGTTAATCAGAAGAAGTAGAAGAAGGAGAAGGAGAAGGTGAAGTCTGGAGGGTGAATCAGAAGACGTAGAAGAAGGAGAAGGAGAAGGTGAAGTCTGGAGGGTGAAGCAGAAGAAGTAGAAGAAGGAGAAGGAGAAGGTGAAGTCAGGAGGGTGAATCAGAAGATGTAGAAGAAGGAGAAGGAGAAGGTGAAGTCAGGAGGGTGAATCAGAAGAAGCAGAAGAAGGAGAAGGAGAAGGTGAAGTCTGGAGGGTGAATCAGAAGAATCAGAAGAAGGAGAAGGAGAAGGTGAAGTCTGGAGGGTGAATCAGAAGAAGCAGAAGAAAGAGAAGGAGAAGGTGAAGTCTGGAGGGTGATTCAGAAGAAGTAGAAGAAGGAGAAGGAGAAGGTGAAGTCTGGAGGGTGAATCAGAAGAAGCAGAAGAAGGAGAAGGAGAATATGAAGTCTGGAGGGTGAATCAGAAGAAGTAGACGAAGGAGAAGGAGAAGGTGAAGTCTGGAGGGTGAATCAGAAGAAGCAGGAGAAGGAGAAGGAGAAGGTGAAGTCTGGAGGGTGAATCAGAAGAAGCAGAAGAAGGAGAAGGAACAGGTGAAGTCTGGAGGGTGAATCAGAAGAAGCAGAAGAAGGAGAAGGAGAAGGTGAAGTCTGGAGGGTGATTCAGAAGAAGCAGAATAAGGAGAAGAAGAAGGTGAAGTCTGGAGGGTGAATCAGAAGAAGCAGAAGAAGGAGAAGGAGAAGGTGAAGTCTGGAGGGTGAATCAGAAGAAGTAGAAGAAGGAGAAGGAGAAGGTGAAGTCTGGAGGGTGAATCAGAAGAAGTAGAAGAAGGAGAAGGAGAAGGTGAAGTCTGGAGGGTGAATCAGAAGAAGTAGAAGAAGGAGAAGGAGAAGGTGAAGTCTGGAGGGTGAAGCAGAAGAAGTAGAAGAAGGAGAAGGAGAAGGTGAAGTCAGGAGGGTGAATCAGAAGATGTAGAAGAAGGAGAAGGAGAAGGTGAAGTCAGGAGGGTGAATCAGAAGAAGCAGAAGAAGGAGAAGGAGAAGGTGAAGTCTGGAGGGTGAATCAGAAGAAGTAGAAGAAGGAGAAGGAGAAGGTGAAGTCTGGAGGGTGAATCAGAAGAAGCAGAAGAAGGAGAAGGAGAAGGTGAAGTCTGGAGGGTGAATCAGAAGAAGCAGAAGAAGGAGAAGGAGAAGGTGAAGTCTGGAGGGTGAATCAGAAGAAGCAGAATAAGGAGAAGGAGAAGGTGAAGTCTGGAGGGTGAATCAGAAGAAGCAGAAGAAGGAGAAGGAGAAGGTGAAGTCTGGAGGGTGAATCAGAAGAAGTAGAAGAAGGAGAAGGAGAAGGTGAAGTCTGGAGGGTGAAGCAGAAGAAGTAGAAGAAGGAGAAGGAGAAGGTGAAGTCAGGAGGGTGAATCAGAAGAAGTAGAAGAAGGAGAAGGAGAAGGTGAAGTCAGGAGGGTGAATCAGAAGAAGCAGAAGAAGGAGATAGAGAAGGTGAAGTCTGGAGGGTGTATCAGAAGAATCAGAAGAAGGAGAAGGAGAAGGTGAAGTCTGGAGGGTGAAGCAGAAGAAGCAGAAGAAAGAGAAGGAGAAGGTGATGTCTGGAGGGTGAAGCAGAAGAAACAGAAGAAGGAGAAGGAGAAGGTGAAGACTGGAGGGTGAATCAGAAGAAGTAGAAGAAGGAGAAGCAGAAGGTGAAGTCTGGAGGGTGAATCAGAAGAAGTAGAAGAAGGAGAAGGAGAAGGTGAAGTCTGGAGGGTGAATCAGAAGAAGCAGAAGAAGCAGAAGGAGAAGGTGAAGTCTGGAGGGTGAATCAGAAGAAGCAGAAGAAGGAGAAGGAGAAGATGAAGTCTGGAGGGTGAATCAGAAGAAGTAGAAGAAGGAGAAGGAGAAGGTGAGGTCTGGAGGGTGAATCAGAAGAAGCAGAAGAAGGAGAAGGAGAAGGTGAAGTCTGGTGGGTGAATCAGAAGAAGCAGAAGAAGGAGAAGGAGAAGGTGAAGTCTGGAGGGTGAATCAGAAGAAGCAGAAGAAGGAGAAGGAGAAGGTGAAGTCAGGAGGGTGAATCAGAAGAAGCAGAAGAAGGAGAAGGAGAAGGTGAAGTTAGGAGGGTGAATCAGAAGAAGCAGAAAAAGGAGAAGGAGCAGGTGAAGTCAGGGGGGTGTAGCAGAAGAAGTAGAAGAAGGAGAAGGAGAAGGTGAAGTCAGGACGGTGAAGCAGAAGAAGCAGAAGAAGGAGAAGGAGAAGGTGAAGCCTGGAGGGCGCAGCAGAAGAAGCAAAAGAAGGAGAAGGAGAAGGTGAAGTCTGGAGTGTGAAGCAGAAGAAGCAGAAGAAGGAGAAGGAGAAGGTGAAGTCTGGAGGGCGCAGCAGAAGAAGCAGAAGAAGGAGAATGAGAAGGTGAAGTCTGGAGGGTGAATCAGAAGAAGCAGAAGAAGGAGAAGGAGAAGGTGAAGTCTGGAGGGTGAATCAGAAGAAGTAGAAGAAGGAGAAGGAGAAGGTGAAGTCTGGAGGGTGAAGCAGAAGAAGTAGAAGAAGGAGAAGGAGAAGGTGAAGTCAGGAGGGTGAATCAGAAGAAGCAGAAGAAGGAGAAGGAGAAGGTGAAGTCTGGAGGGTGAATCAGAAGAATCAGAAGAAGGAGAAGGAGAAGGTGAAGTCTGGAGGGTGAATCAGAAGAAGCAGAAGAAAGAGAAGGAGAAGGAGAAGTCTGGAGGGTGAAGCAGAAGAAACAGAAGAAGGAGAAGGAGAAGGTGAAGACTGGAGGGTGAATCAGAAGAAGTAGAAGAAGGAGAAGGAGAAGGTGAAGTCTGGAGGGTGAATCAGAAGAAGTAGAAGAAGGAGAAGGAGAAGTTGAAGTCTGGAGGGTGAATCAGAAGAAGCAGAAGAAGGAGAAGGAGAAGGTGAAGTCTGGAGGGTGAATCAGAAGAAGCAGAAGAAGGAGAAGGAGAAGATGAAGTCTGGAGGGTGAATCAGAAGAAGTAGAAGAAGGAGAAGGAGAAGGTGAAGTCTGGAGTGTGAATCAGAAGAAGTAGAAGAAGGAGAAGGAGAAGATGAAGTCTGGAGGGTGAATTAGAAGAAACAGAAGAAGGAGAAGGAGAAGGTGAAGTCTGGAGGGTGAATCAGAAGAAGTAGAAGAAGGAGAAGGAGAAGGTGTAGTCTGGAGGGTGAATCAGAAGAAGTAGACGAAGGAGAAGGAGAAGGTGAAGTCTGGAGGGTGAATCAGAAGAAGCAGAAGAAGGAGAAGGAGAAGGTGAAGTCTGGAGGGTGAATCAGAAGAAGTAGAAGAAGGAGAAGGAGAAGGTGAAGTCTGGAGGGTGAATCAGAAGAAGCAGAAGAAGGAGAAGGAGAAGGTGAAGTCTGGAGGGTGAATCAGAAGAAGCAGAAGAAGGAGAAGGAGAAGGTGAAGTCTGGAGGGTGAATCAGAAGAAGTAGAAGAAGGAGAAGGAGAAGTTGAAGTCTGGAGGGTGAAGCAGAAGAAGTAGAAGATGGAGAAGGAGAAGGTGAAGTCAGGAGGGTGAATCAGAAGAAGTAGAAGAAGGAGAAGGAGAAGGTGAAGTCAGGAGGGTGAATCAGAAGAAGCAGAAGATGGAGAAGGAGAAGGTGAAGTCTGGAGGGTGAATCAGAAGAATCAGAAGAAGGAGAAGGAGAAGTTGAAGTCTGGAGGGTGAATCAGAAGAAGCAGAGGAAGGAGAAGGAGAAGGTGAAGTCTGGAGGGTGAATCAAAAGAAGCAGAATAAGGAGAAGGAGAAGGTGAAGTCTGGAGGGTGAATCAGAAGAAGCAGAATAAGGAGAAGGAGAAGGTGAAGTCTGGAGGGTGAATCAGAAGAAGCAGAAGAAGGAGAAGGAGAAGGTGAAGTCTGGAGGATGAATCAGAAGAAGTAGAAGAAGGAGAAGGAGAAGGTGAAGTCTGGAGGGTGAAGCAGAAGAAGTAGAAGAAGGAGAAGGAGAAGGTGAAGTCAGGAGGGTGAATCAGAAGAAGTAGAAGAAGGAGAAGGAGAAGGTGAAGTAAGGAGGGTGAATCAGAAGAAGCAGAAGAAGGAGAAGGAGAAGGTGAAGTCTGGAGGGTGAATCAGAAGAATCAGAAGAAGGAGAAGGAGAAGGTGAAGTCTGGAGGGTGAATCAGAAGAAGCAGAAGAAAGAGAAGGAGAAGGTGAAGTCTGGAGGGTGAAGCAGAAGGAACAGAAGAAGGAGAAGGAGAAGGTGAAGACTGGAGGGTGAATCAGAAGAAGTGGAAGAAGGAGAAGGAGAAGGTGAAGTCTGGAGGGTGAATCAGAAGAAGTAGAAGAAGGAGAAATAGAAGTTGAAGTCTGGAGGGTGAATCAGAGGAAGCAGAAGAAGGAGAAGGAGAAGGTGAAGTCTGGAGGGTGAATCAGAAGAAGCAGAAGAAGGAGAAGGAGAAGATGAAGTCTGGAGGGTGAATCAGAAGAAGTAGAAGAAGGAGAAGGAGAAGGTGAAGTCTGGAGGGTGAATCAGAAGAAGTAGAAGAAGGAGAAGGAGAAGATGAAGTCTGGAGGGTGAATCAGAAGAAACAGAATAAGGAGAAGGAGAAGGTGAAGTCTGGAGGGTGAATCAGAAGAAGTAGAAGAAGGAGAAGGAGAAGGTGAAGTCTGGAGGGTGAAGCAGAAGAAGTAGAAGAAGGAGAAGGAGAAGGTGAAGTCAGGAGGGTGAATCAGAAGATGTAGAAGAAGGAGAAGGAGAAGGTGAAGTCAGGAGGGTGAATCAGAAGAAGCAGAAGAAGGAGAAGGAGAAGGTGAAGTCTGGAGGGTGAATCAGAAGAAGTAGAAGAAGGAGAAGGAGAAGGTGAAGTCTGGAGGGTGAATCAGAAGAAGCAGAAGAAGGAGAAGGAGAAGGTGAAGTCTGGAGGGTGAATCAGAAGAAGCAGAAGAAGGAGAAGGAGAAGGTGAAGTCTGGAGGGTGAATCAGAAGAAGCAGAATAAGGAGAAGGAGAAGGTGAAGTCTGGAGGGTGAATCAGAAGAAGCAGAAGAAAGAGAAGGAGAAGGTGAAGTCTGGAGGGTGAATCAGAAGAAGTAGAAGAAGGAGAAGGAGAAGGTGAAGTCTGGAGGGTGAAGCAGAAGAAGTAGAAGAAGGAGAAGGAGAAGGTGAAGTCAGGAGGGTGAATCAGAAGAAGTAGAAGAAGGAGAAGGAGAAGGTGAAGTCAGGAGGGTGAATCAGAAGAAGCAGAAGAAGGAGATAGAGAAGGTGAAGTCTGGAGGGTGAATCAGAAGAATCAGAAGAAGGAGAAGGAGAAGGTGAAGTCTGGAGGGTGAAGCAGAAGAAGCATAAGAAAGAGAAGGAGAAGGTGAAGTCTGGAGGGTGAAGCAGAAGAAACAGAAGAAGGAGAAGGAGAAGGTGAAGACTGGAGGGTGAATCAGAGGAAGTAGAAGAAGGAGAAGGAGAAGGTGAAGTCTGGAGGGTGAATCAGAAGAAGTAGAAGAAGGAGAAGGAGAAGGTGAAGTCTGGAGGGTGAATCAGAAGAAGCAGAAGAAGCAGAAGGAGAAGGTGAAGTCTGGAGGGTGAATCAGAAGAAGCAGAAGAAGGAGAAGGAGAAGATGAAGTCTGGAGGGTGAATCAGAAGAAGTAGAAGAAGGAGAAGGAGAAGGTGAGGTCTGGAGGGTGAATCAGAAGAAGCAGAAGAAGGAGAAGGAGAAGGTGAAGTCTGGAGGGTGAATCAGAAGAAGCAGAAGAAGGAGAAGGAGAAGGTGAAGTCTGGAGGGTGAATCAGAAGAAGCAGAAGAAGGAGAAGGAGAAGGTGAAGTCAGGAGGGTAAATCAGAAGAAGCAGAAGAAGGAGAAGGAGAAGGTGAAGTTAGGAGGGTGAATCAGAAGAAGCAGAAAAAGGAGAAGGAGCAGGTGAAGTCAGGGGGGTGTAGCAGAAGAAGTAGAAGAAGGAGAAGGAGAAGGTGAAGTCAGGACGGTGAAGCAGAAGAAGCAGAAGAAGGAGAAGGAGAAGGTGAAGCCTGGAGGGCGCAGCAGAAGAAGCAAAAGAAGGAGAAGGAGAAGGTGAAGTCTGGAGTGTGAAGCAGAAGAAGCAGAAGAAGGAGAAGGAGAAGGTGAAGTCTGGAGGGCGCAGCAGAAGAAGCAGAAGAAGGAGAATGAGAAGGTGAAGTCTGGAGGGTGAATCAGAAGAAGCAGAAGAAGGAGAAGGAGAAGGTGAAGTCTGGAGGGTGAATCAGAAGAAGTAGAAGAAGGAGAAGGAGAAGGTGAAGTCTGGAGGGTGAAGCAGAAGAAGTAGAAGAAGGAGAAGGAGAAGGTGAAGTCAGGAGGGTGAATCAGAAGAAGTAGAAGAAGGAGAAGGAGAAGGTGAAGTCAGGAGGGTGAATCAGAAGAAGCAGAAGAAGGAGAAGGAGAAGGTGAAGTCTGGAGGGTGAATCAGAAGAATCAGAAGAAGGAGAAGGAGAAGGTGAAGTCTGGAGGGTGAATCAGAAGAAGCAGAAGAAAGAGAAGGAGAAGGTGAAGTCTGGAGGGTGAAGCAGAAGAAACAGAAGAAGGAGAAGGAGAAGGTGAAGACTGGAGGGTGAATCAGAAGAAGTAGAAGAAGGAGAAGGAGAAGGTGAAGTCTGGAGGGTGAATCAGAAGAAGTAGAAGAAGGAGAAGGAGAAGTTGAAGTCTGGAGGGTGAATCAGAAGAAGCAGAAGAAGGAGAAGGAGAAGGTGAAGTCTGGAGGGTGAATCAGAAGAAGCAGAAGAAGGAGAAGGAGAAGATGAAGTCTGGAGGGTGTATCAGAAGAAGTAGAAGAAGGAGAAGGAGAAGGTGAAGTCTGGAGTGTGAATCAGAAGAAGTAGAAGAAGGAGAAGGAGAAGATGAAGTCTGGAGGGTGAATTAGAAGAAACAGAAGAAGGAGAAGGAGAAGGTGAAGTCTGGAGGGTGAATCAGAAGAAGTAGAAGAAGGAGAAGGAGAAGGTGTAGTCTGGAGGGTGAATCAGAAGAAGTAGACGAAGGAGAAGGAGAAGGTGAAGTCTGGAGGGTGAATCAGAAGAAGCAGAAGAAGGAGAAGGAGAAGGTGAAGTCTGGAGGGTGAATCAGAAGAAGTAGAAGAAGGAGAAGGAGAAGGTGAAGTCTGGAGGGTGAATCAGAAGAAGCAGAAGAAGGAGAAGGAGAAGGTGAAGTCTGGAGGGTGAATCAGAAGAAGCAGAAGAAGGAGAAGGAGAAGGTGAAGTCTGGACGGTGAATCAGAAGAAGTAGAAGAAGGAGAAGGAGAAGTTGAAGTCTGGAGGGTGAAGCAGAAGAAGTAGAAGATGGAGAAGGAGAAGGTGAAGTCAGGAGGGTGAATCAGAAGAAGTAGAAGAAGGAGAAGGAGAAGGTGAAGTCAGGAGGTTGAATCAGAAGAAGCAGAAGATGGAGAAGGAGAAGGTGAAGTCTGGAGGGTGAATCAGAAGAATCAGAAGAAGGAGAAGGAGAAGGTGAAGTCTGGAGGGTGAATCAGAAGAAGCAGAGGAAGGAGAAGGAGAAGGTGAAGTCTGGAGGGTGAATCAAAAGAAGCAGAATAAGGAGAAGGAGAAGGTGAAGTCTGGAGGGTGAATCAGAAGAAGCAGAATAAGGAGAAGGAGAAGGTGAAGTCTGGAGGGTGAATCAGAAGAAGCAGAAGAAGGAGAAGGAGAAGGTGAAGTCTGGAGGATGAATCAGAAGAAGTAGAAGAAGGAGAAGGAGAAGGTGAAGTCTGGAGGGTGAAGCAGAAGAAGTAGAAGAAGGAGAAGGAGAAGGTGAAGTCAGGAGGGTGAATCAGAAGAAGTAGAAGAAGGAGAAGGAGAAGGTGAAGTCAGGAGGGTGAATCAGAAGAAGCAGAAGAAGGAGAAGGAGAAGGTGAAGTCTGGAGGGTGAATCAGAAGAATCAGAAGAAGGAGAAGGAGAAGGTGAAGTCTGGAGGGTGAATCAGAAGAAGCAGAAGAAAGAGAAGGAGAAGGTGAAGTCTGGAGGGTGAAGCAGAAGAAACAGAAGAAGGAGAAGGAGAAGGTGAAGACTGGAGGGTGAATCAGAAGAAGTAGAAGAAGGAGAAGGAGAAGGTGAAGTCTGGAGGGTGAATCAGAAGAAGTAGAAGAAGGAGAAGGAGAAGTTGAAGTCTGGAGGGTGAATCAGAAGAAGCAGAAGAAGGAGAAGGAGAAGGTGAAGTCTGGAGGGTGAATCAGAAGAAGCAGAAGAAGGAGAAGGAGAAGGTGAAGTCTGGAGGGTGAATCAGAAGAAGTAGAAGAAGGAGAAGGAGAAGATGAAGTCTGGAGGGTGAATCAGAAGAAACAGAATAAGGAGAAGGAGAAGGTGAAGTCTGGAGGGTGAATCAGAAGAAGTAGAAGAAGGAGAAGGAGAAGGTGTAGTCTGGAGGGTGAATCAGAAGAAGTAGACGAAGGAGAAGGATAAGGTGAAGTCTGGAGGGTGAATCAGAAGAAGCAGAAGAAGGAGAAGGAGAAGGTGAAGTCTGGAGGGTGAATCAGAAGAAGTAGAAGAAGGAGAAGGAGAAGGTGAAGTCTGGAGGGTGAATCAGAAGAAGCAGAAGAAGGAGAAGGAGAAGGTGAAGTCTGGAGGGTGAATCAGAAGAAGCAGAAGAAGGAGAAGGAGAAGGTGAAGTCTGGAGGGTGAATCAGAAGAAGTAGATGAAGGAGAAGGAGAAGGTGAAGTCTGGAGGGTGAATCAGAAGAAGCAGAAGAAGGAGATGGAGAAGGTGAAGTCTGGAGGGTGAATCAGAAGACGTAGAAGAAGGAGAAGGAGAAGGTGAAGTCTGGAGGGTGAATCAGAAGAAGCAGAAGAAGGAGAAGGAGAAGGTGAAGTCTGGAGGGTGAATCAGAAGAAGCAGAAGAAGGAGAAGGAGAAGGTGAAGTCTGGAGGGTGATTCAGAAGAAGCAGAATAAGGAGAAGGAGAAGGTGAAGTCTGGAGGGTGAATCAGAAGAAGCAGAAGAAGGAGAAGGAGAAGGTGAAGTCTGGAGGGTGAATCAGAAGAAGTAGAAGAAGGAGAAGGAGAAGGTGAAGTCTGGAGGGTGAATCAGAAGAAGTAGAAGAAGGAGAAGGAGAAGGTGAAGTCTGGAGGGTGAATCAGAAGAAGTAGAAGAAGGAGAAGGAGAAGGTGAAGTCTGGAGGGTGAAGCAGAAGAAGTAGAAGAAGGAGAAGGAGAAGGTGAAGTCAGGAGGGTGAATCAGAAGATGTCGAAGAAGGAGAAGGATAAGGTGAAGTCAGGAGGGTGAATCAGAAAAAGCAGAAGAAGGAGAAGGAGAAGGTGATGTCTGGAGGGTGAATCAGAAGAAGTAGAAGAAGGAGAAGGAGAAGGTGAGGTCTGGAGGGTGAATCAGAAGAAGCAGAAGAAGGAGAAGGAGAAGGTGAAGTCTGGAGGGTGAATCAGAAGAAGCAGAAGAAGGAGAAGGAGAAGGTGAAGTCTGGAGGGTGAATCAGAAGAAGCAGAATAAGGAGAAGGAGAAGGTTAAGTCTGGAGGGTGAATCAGAAGAAGCAGAAGAAGGAGAAGGAGAAGGTGAAGTCTGGAGGGTGAATCAGAAGAAGTAGAAGAAGGAGAAGGAGAAGGTGAAGTCTGGAGGGTGAAGCAGAAGAAGTAGAAGAAGGAGAAGGAGAAGGTGAAGTCTGGAGGGTGAATCAGAAGAAGTAGAAGAAGGAGAAGGAGAAGGTGTAGTCTGGAGGGTGAATCAGAAGAAGCAGAAGAAGGAGAAGGAGAAGGTGAAGTCTGGAGGGTGAATCAGAAGAAGCAGAAGAAGGAGAAGGAGAAGATGAAGTCTGGAGGGTGAATCAGAAGAAGTAGAAGAAGGAGAAGGAGAAGGTGAGGTCTGGAGGGTGAATCAGAAGAAGCAGAAGAAGGAGAAGGAGAAGGTGAAGTCTGGAGGGTGAATCAGAAGAAGCAGAAGAAGGAGAAGGAGAAGGTGAAGTCTGGAGGGTGAATCAGAAGAAGCAGAAGAAGGAGAAGGAGAAGGTGAAGTCAGGAGGGTGAATCAGAAGAAGCAGAATAAGGAGAAGGAGAAGGTGAAGTTAGGAGGGTGAATCAGAAGAAGCAGAAGAAGGAGAAGGAGCAGGTGAAGTCAGGGGGGTGTAGCAGAAGAAGTGGAAGAAGGAGAAGGAGAAGGTGAAGTCAGGACGGTGAAGCAGAAGAAGCAGAAGAAGGAGAAGGAGAAGGTGAAGCCTGGAGGGCGCAGCAGAAGAAGCAGAAGAAGGAGAAGGAGAAGGTGAAGTCTGGAGTGTGAAGCAGAAGAAGCAGAAGAAGGAGAAGGAGAAGGTGAAGTCTGGAGGGCGCAGCAGAAGAAGCAGAAGAAGGAGAATGAGAAGGTGAAGTCTGGAGGGTGAATCAGAAGAAGCAGAAGAAGGAGAAGGAGAAGGTGAAGTCTGGAGGGTGAATCAGAAGAAGTAGAAGAAGGAGAAGGAGAAGGTGAAGTCTGGAGGGTGAAGCAGAAGAAGTAAAAGAAGCAGAAGGAGAAGGTGAAGTCAGGAGGGTGAATCAGAAGAAGTAGAAGAAGGAGAAGGAGAAGGTGAAGTCAGGAGGGTGAATCAGAAGAAGCAGAAGAAGGAGAAGGAGAAGGTGAAGTCTGGATGGTGAATCAGAAGAATCAGAAGAAGGAGAAGGAGAAGGTGAAGTCTGGAGGGTGAATCAGAAGAAGCAGAAGAAAGAGAAGGAGAAGGTGAAGTCTGGAGGGTGAAGCAGAAGAAACAGAAGAAGGAGAAGGTGAAGACTGGAGGGTGAATCAGAAGAAGTAGAAGAAGGAGAAGGAGAAGGTGAAGTCTGGAGGGTGAATCAGAAGAAGTAGAAGAAGGAGAAGGAGAAGTTGAAGTCTGGAGGGTGAATCAGAAGAAGCAGAAGAAGGAGAAGGAGAAGGTGAAGTCTGGAGGGTGAATCAGAAGAAGCAGAAGAAGGAGAAGGAGAAGATGAAGTCTGGAGGGTGAATCAGAAGAAGTAGAAGAAGGAGAAGGAGAAGGTGATGTCTGGAGGGTGAATCAGAAGAAGTAGAAGAAGGAGAAGGAGAAGATGAAGTCTGGAGGTGAATCAGAAGAAACAGAAGAAGGAGAAGGAGAAGGTGAAGTCTGGAGGCTGGATCAGAAGAAGTAGAAGAAGGAGAAGGAGAAGGTGTAGTCTGGAGGGTGAATCAGAAGAAGTAGACGAAGGAGAAGGAGAAGGTGAAGTCTGGAGGGTGAATCAGAAGAAGCAGAAGAAGGAGAAGGAGAAGGTGAAGTCTGGCGGTTGAATCAGATGAAGTAGAAGAAGGAGAAGGAGAAGGTGAAGTCTGGAGGGTGAATCAGAAGAAGCAGAAGAAGGAGAAGGAGAAGGTGATGTCTGGAGGGTGAATCAGAAGAAGCAGAAGAAGGAGAGGAGAAGGTGAAGTCTGGAGGGTGAATCAGAAGAAGTAGAAGAAGGAGAAGGAGAAGTTGAAGTCTGGAGGGTGAAGCAGAAGAATTAGAAGAAGGAGAAGGAGAAGGTGAAGTCAGGAGGGTGAATCAGAAGATGTAGAAGAAGGAGAAGGTGAAGGTGAAGTCAGGAGGGTGAATCAGAAGAAGCAGAAGAAGGAGAAGGAGAAGGTGAAGTCTGGAGGGTGAATCAGAAGAAGTAGAAGAAGGAGAAGGAGAAGGTGAAGTCTGGAGGGTGAATCAGAAGAAGCAGAAGAAGGAGAAGGAGAAGGTGAAGTCTGGAGGGTGAAGCAGAAGAAGCAGAAGAAGGAGAAGGAGAAGGTGAAGTCTGGAGGGTGAATCAGAAGAAGCAGAATAAGGAGAAGGAGAAGGTTAAGTCTGGAGGGTGAATCAGAAGAAGCAGAAGAAGGAGAAGGAGAAGGTGAAGTCTGGAGGGTGAATCAGAAGAAGTAGAAGAAGGAGAAGGAGCAGGTGAAGTCTGGAGGGTGAAGCAGAAGAAGTAGAAGAAGGAGAAGGAGAAGGTGAAGTCACGAGGGTGAATCAGAAGAAGTAGAAGAAGGAGAAGGAGAAGGTGAAGTCAGGAGGGTGAATCAGAAGAAGCAGAAGAAGGAGATAGAGAAGGTGATGTCTGGAGGGTGAATCAGAAGAATCAGAAGAAGGAGAAGGAGAAGGTGAAGTCTGGAGGGTGAAGCAGAAGAAGCAGAAGAAAGAGAAGGAGAAGGTGAAGTCTGGAGGGTGAAGCAGAAGAAACAGAAGAAGGAGAAGGAGAAGGTGAAGACTGGAGGGTGAATCAGAAGAAGTAGAAGAAGGAGAAGGAGAAGGTGAAGTCTGGAGGGTGAATCAGAAGAAGTAGAAGAAGGAGAAGGAGAAGGTGAAGTCTGGAGGGTGAATCAGAAGAAGCAGAAGAAGGAGAAGGAGAAGGTGAAGTCTGGAGGGTGAATCAGAAGAAGCAGAAGAAGGAGAAGGAGAAGATGAAGTCTGGAGGGTGAATCAGAAGAAGTAGAAGAAGGAGAAGGAGGAGGTGAGGTCTGGAGGGTGAATCAGAAGAAGCAGAAGAAGGAGAAGGTGAAGTCTGGAGGGTGAATCAGAAGAAGGAGAAGAAGGAGAAGGTGAAGTCTGGAGGGTGAATCAGAAGAAGCAGAAGAAGGAGAAGGAGAAGGTGAAGTCAGGAGGGTGAATCAGAAGAAGCAGAAGAAGGAGAAGGAGAAGGTGAAGTTAGGAGGGTGAATCAGAAGAAGCAGAAGAAGGAGAAGGAGCAGGTGAAGTCAGGGGGGTGTAGCAGAAGAAGTAGAAGAAGGAGAAGGAGAAGGTGAAGTCAGGACGGTGAAGCAGAAGAAGCAGAAGAAGGAGAAGGAGAAGGTGAAGCCTGGAGGGCGCAGCAGAAGAAGCAGAAGAAGGAGAAGGAGAAGGTGAAGTCTGGAGTGTGAAGCAGAAGAAGCAGAAGAAGGAGAAGGAGAAGGTGAAGTCTGGAGGGCGCAGCAGAAGAAGCAGAAGAAGGAGAATGAGAAGGTGAAGTCTGGAGGGTGAATCAGAAGAAGCAGAAGAAGGAGAAGGAGAAGTTGAAGTCTGGAGGTTGAATCAGAAGAAGTAGAAGAAGGAGAAGGAGAAGGTGAAGTCTGGAGGGTGAAGCAGAAGAAGTAGAAGAAGGAGAAGGAGAAGGTGAAGTCAGGAGGGTGAATCAGAAGAAGTAGAAGAAGGAGAAGGAGAAGGTGAAGTCAGGAGGGTGAATCAGAAGAAGCAGAAGAAGGAGAAGGAGGAGGTGAAGTCTGGAGGGTGAATCAGAAGAATCAGAAGAAGGAGAAGGAGAAGGTGAAGTCTGGAGGGTGAATCAGAAGAAGCAGAAGAAAGAGAAGGAGAAGGTGAAGTCTGGAGGGTGAAGCAGAAGAAACAGAAGAAGGAGAAGGAGAAGGTGAAGACTGGAGGGTGAATCAGAAGAAGTAGAAGAAGGAGAAGGAGAAGGTGACGTCTGGAGGGTGAATCAGAAGAAGTAGAAGGAGAAGGAGAAGTTATAGTCTGGAGGGTGAATCAGAAGAAGCAGAAGAAGGAGAAGGAGAAGGTGAAGTCTGGAGGGTGAATCAGAAGAAGCAGAAGAAGGAGAAGGAGAAGATGAAGTCTGGAGGGTGAATCAGAAGAAGTAGAAGAAGGAGAAGGAGAAGGTGAAGTCTGGAGGGTGAATCAGAAGGAGTAGAAGAAGGAGAAGGAGAAGATGAAGTCTGGAGGGTGAATCAGAAGAAACAGAAGAAGGAGAAGGAGAAGGTGAAGTCTGGAGGGTGAATCAGAAGAAGTAGAAGAAGGAGAAGGAGAAGGTGTAGTCTGGAGGGTGAATCAGAAGAAGTAGACGAAGGAGAAGGAGAAGGTGAAGTCTGGAGGGTGAATCAGAAGAAGCAGAAGAAGGAGAAGGAGAAGGTGAAGTCTGGAGGGTGAATCAGATGAAGTAGAAGAAGGAGAAGGAGAAGGTGAAGTCTGGAGGGTGAATCAGAAGAAGCAGAAGAAGGAGAAGGAGAAGGTGAAGTCTGGAGGGTGAATCAGAAGAAGCAGAAGAAGGAGAAGGAGAAGGTGAAGTCTGGAGGGTGAATCAGAAGAAGTAGAAGAAGGAAAAGGAGAAGTTGAAGTCTGGAGGGTGAAGCAGAGGAAGTAGAAGATGGAGAAGGAGAAGGTGAAGTCAGGAGGGTGAATCAGAAGAAGTAGAAGAAGGAGAAGGAGAAGGTGAAGTCAGGAGGGTGAATCAGAAGAAGCAGAAGATGGAGAAGGAGAAGGTGAAGTCTGGAGGGTGAATCAGAAGAATCAGAAGAAGGAGAAGGAGAAGGTGAAGTCTGGAGGGTGAATCAGAAGAAGCAGAGGAAGGAGAAGGAGAAGGTGAAGTCTGGAGGGTGAATCAGAAGAAGCAGAATAAGGAGAAGGAGAAGGTGAAGTCTGGAGGGTGAATCAGAAGAAGCAGAATAAGGAGAAGGAGAAGGTGAAGTCTGGAGGGTGAATCAGAAGAAGCAGAAGAAGGAGAAGGAGAAGGTGAAGTCTGGAGGGTGAATCAGAAGAAGTAGACGAAGGAGAAGGAGAAGGTGAAGTCTGGAGGGTGAATCAGAAGAAGCAGAAGAAGGAGAAGGAGAAGGTGAAGTCTGGAGGGTGAATCAGATGAAGTAGAAGAAGGAGAAGGAGAAGGTGAAGTCTGGAGGGTGAATCAGAAGAAGCAGAAGAAGGAGAAGGAGAAGGTGAAGTCTGGAGGGTGAATCAGAAGAAGCAGAAGAAGGAGAAGGAGAAGGTGAAGTCTGGAGGGTGAATCAAAAGAAGTAGAAGAAGGAGAAGGAGAAGTTGAAGTCTGGAGGGTGATGCAGAGGAAGTAGAAGATGGAGAAGGAGAAGGTGAAGTCAGGAGGGTGAAACAGAAGAAGTAGAAGAAGGACAAGGAGAAGGTGAAGTCAGGAGGGTGAATCAGAAGAAGCAGAAGATGGAGAAGGAGAAGGTGAAGTCTGGAGGGTGAATCAGAAGAATCAGAAGAAGGAGAAGGAGAAGGTGAAGTCTGGAGGGTGAATCAGAAGAAGCAGAGGAAGGAGAAGGAGAAGGTGAAGTCTGGAGGGTGAATCAGAAGAAGCAGAATAAGGAGAAGGAGAAGGTGAAGTCTGGAGGGTGAATCAGAAGAAGCAGAATAAGGAGAAGGAGAAGGTGAAGTCTGGAGGGTGAATCAGAAGAAGCAGAAGAAGGAGAAGGAGAAGGTGAAGTCTGGAGGGTGAATCAGAAGAAGCAGAAGAAGGAGAAGGAGAAGGTGATGTCTGGAGGGTGAAGCAGAAGAAGCAGAAGAAGGAGAAGGAGAAGGTGAAGACTGGAGGGTGAATCAGAAGAAGTAGAAGAAGGAGAAGGAGAAGGTGAAGTCTGGAGGGTGAATCAGAAGAAGTAGAAGAAGGAGAAGGAGAAGGTGAAGTCTGGAGGGTGAATCAGAAGAAGTAGAAGAAGGAGAAGGAGAAGGTGAAGTCTGGAGGGTGAATCAGAAGAAGCAGAAGAAGGAGAAGGAGAAGGTGAAGTCTGGAGGGTGAATCAGAAGAAGCAGAAGAAGGAGAAGGAGAAGATGAAGTCTAGAGGGTGAATCGGAAGAAGTAGAAGAAGGAGAAGGAGAAGGTGAAGTCTGGAGGGTGAATCAGAAGAAGTAGAAGAAGGAGAAGGAGAAGTTGAAGTCTGGAGGGTGAATCAGAAGAAGCAGAAGAAGGAGAAGGAGAAGGTGAAGTCAGGAGGGTGAATCAGAAGAAGTAGAAGAAGGAGAAGGAGAAGGTGAAGTCTGGAGGGTGAATCAGAAGAAGTAGAAGAAGGAGAAGGAGAAGGTGAAGTCTGGAGGGTGAATCAGAAGAAGTAGAAGAAGGAGAAGGAGAAGGTGAAGTCTGGAGGGTGAATCAGAAGAAGCAGAAGAAGGAGAAGGAGAAGGTGAAGTCTGGAGGGTGAATCAGAAGAATCAGAAGAAGGAGAAGGAGAAGGTGAAGTCTGGAGGGTGAAGCAGAAGAAGCAGAAGAAAGAGAAGGAGAAGGTGAAGTCTGGAGGGTGAAGCAGAAGAAACAGAAGAAGGAGAAGGAGAAGGTGAAGACTGGAGGGTGAATCAGAAGAAGTAGAAGAAGGAGAAGGAGAAGGTGAAGTCTGGAGGGTGAATCAGAAGAAGTAGAAGAAGGAGAAGGAGAAGGTGAAGTCTGGAGGGTGAATCAGAAGAAGCAGAAGAAGGAGAAGGAGAAGGTGAAGTCTGGAGGGTGAATCAGAAGAAGCAGAAGAAGGAGAAGGAGAAGATGAAGTCTGGAGGGTGAATCAGAAGAAGTAGAAGAAGGAGAAGGAGAAGGTGAGGTCTGGAGGGTGAATCAGAAGAAGCAGAAGAAGGAGAAGGAGAAGGTGAAGTCTGGAGGGTGAATCAGAAGAAGCAGAAGAAGGAGAAGGTGAAGTCTGGAGGGTGAATCAGAAGAAGGAGAAGAAGGAGAAGGAGAAGGTGAAGTCTGGAGGGTGAATCAGAAGAAGCAGAAGAAGGAGAAGGAGAAGGTGAAGTCAGGAGGGTGAATCAGAAGAAGCAGAAGAAGGAGAAGGAGAAGGTGAAGTTAGGAGGGTGAATCAGAAGAAGCAGAAGAAGGAGAAGGAGCAGGTGAAGTCAGGGGGGTGTAGCAGAAGAAGAAGAAGAAGGAGAAGGAGAAGGTGAAGTCAGGACGGTGAAGCAGAAGAAGCAGAAGAAGGAGAAGGAGAAGGTGAAGCCTGGAGGGCGCAGCAGAAGAAGCAGAAGAAGGAGAAGGAGAAGGTGAAGTCTGGAGTGTGAAGCAGAAGAAGCAGAAGAAGGAGAAGGAGAAGGTGAAGTCTGGAGGGCGCAGCAGAAGAAGCAGAAGAAGGAGAATGAGAAGGTGAAGTCTGGAGGGTGAATCAGAAGAAGCAGAAGAAGGAGAAGGAGAAGTTGAAGTCTGGAGGTTGAATCAGAAGAAGTAGAAGAAGGAGAAGGAGAAGGTGAAGTCTGGAGGGTGAAGCAGAAGAAGTAGAAGAAGGAGAAGGAGAAGGTGAAGTCAGGAGGGTGAATCAGAAGAAGTAGAAGAAGGAGAAGGAGAAGGTGAAGTCAGGAGGGTGAATCAGAAGAAGCAGAAGAAGGAGAAGGAGGAGGTGAAGTCTGGAGGGTGAATCAGAAGAATCAGAAGAAGGAGAAGGAGAAGGTGAAGTCTGGAGGGTGAATCAGAAGAAGCAGAAGAAAGAGAAGGAGAAGGTGAAGTCTGGAGGGTGAAGCAGAAGAAACAGAAGAAGGAGAAGGAGAAGGTGAAGACTGGAGGGTGAATCAGAAGAAGTAGAAGAAGGAGAAGGAGAAGGTGAAGTCTGGAGGGTGAATCAGAAGAAGTAGAAGGAGAAGGAGAAGTTATAGTCTGGAGGGTGAATCAGAAGAAGCAGAAGAAGGAGAAGGAGAAGGTGAAGTCTGGAGGGTGAATCAGAAGAAGCAGAAGAAGGAGAAGGAGAAGATGAAGTCTGGAGGGTGAATCAGAAGAAGTAGAAGAAGGAGAAGGAGAAGGTGAAGTCTGGAGGGTGAATCAGAAGGAGTAGAAGAAGGAGAAGGAGAAGATGAAGTCTGGAGGGTGAATCAGAAGAAACAGAAGAAGGAGAAGGAGAAGGTGAAGTCTGGAGGGTGAATCAGAAGAAGTAGAAGAAGGAGAAGGAGAAGGTGTAGTCTGGAGGGTGAATCAGAAGAAGTAGACGAAGGAGAAGGAGAAGGTGAAGTCTGGAGGGTGAATCAGAAGAAGCAGAAGAAGGAGAAGGAGAAGGTGAAGTCTGGAGGGTGAATCAGATGAAGTAGAAGAAGGAGAAGGAGAAGGTGAAGTCTGGAGGGTGAATCAGAAGAAGCTGAAGAAGGAGAAGGAGAAGGTGAAGTCTGGAGGGTGAATCAGAAGAAGCAGAAGAAGGAGAAGGAGAAGGTGAAGTCTGGAGGGTGAATCAGAAGAAGTAGAAGAAGGAAAAGGAGAAGTTGAAGTCTGGAGGGTGAAGCAGAGGAAGTAGAAGATGGAGAAGGAGAAGGTGAAGTCAGGAGGGTGAATCAGAAGAAGTAGAAGAAGGAGAAGGAGAAGGTGAAGTCAGGAGGGTGAATCAGAAGAAGCAGAAGATGGAGAAGGAGAAGGTGAAGTCTGGAGGGTGAATCAGAAGAATCAGAAGAAGGAGAAGGAGAAGGTGAAGTCTGGAGGGTGAATCAGAAGAAGCAGAGGAAGGAGAAGGAGAAGGTGAAGTCTGGAGGGTGAATCAGAAGAAGCAGAATAAGGAGAAGGAGAAGGTGAAGTCTGGAGGGTGAATCAGAAGAAGCAGAATAAGGAGAAGGAGAAGGTGAAGTCTGGAGGGTGAATCAGAAGAAGCAGAAGAAGGAGAAGGAGAAGGTGAAGTCTGGAGGGTGAATCAGAAGAAGTAGACGAAGGAGAAGGAGAAGGTGAAGTCTGGAGGGTGAATCAGAAGAAGCAGAAGAAGGAGAAGGAGAAGGTGAAGTCTGGAGGGTGAATCAGATGAAGTAGAAGAAGGAGAAGGAGAAGGTGAAGTCTGGAGGGTGAATCAGAAGAAGCAGAAGAAGGAGAAGGAGAAGGTGAAGTCTGGAGGGTGAATCAGAAGAAGCAGAAGAAGGAGAAGGAGAAGGTGAAGTCTGGAGGGTGAATCAAAAGAAGTAGAAGAAGAAGAAGGAGAAGTTGAAGTCTGGAGGGTGATGCAGAGGAAGTAGAAGATGGAGAAGGAGAAGGTGAAGTCAGGAGGGTGAAACAGAAGAAGTAGAAGAAGGACAAGGAGAAGGTGAAGTCAGGAGGGTGAATCAGAAGAAGCAGAAGATGGAGAAGGAGAAGGTGAAGTCTGGAGGGTGAATCAGAAGAATCAGAAGAAGGAGAAGGAGAAGGTGAAGTCTGGAGGGTGAATCAGAAGAAGCAGAGGAAGGAGAAGGAGAAGGTGAAGTCTGGAGGGTGAATCAGAAGAAGCAGAATAAGGAGAAGGAGAAGGTGAAGTCTGGAGGGTGAATCAGAAGAAGCAGAATAAGGAGAAGGAGAAGGTGAAGTCTGGAGGGTGAATCAGAAGAAGCAGAAGAAGGAGAAGGAGAAGGTGAAGTCTGGAGGGTGAATCAGATGAAGCAGAAGAAGGAGAAGGAGAAGGTGATGTCTGGAGGGTGAAGCAGAAGAAGCAGAAGAAGGAGAAGGAGAAGGTGAAGACTGGAGGGTGAATCAGAAGAAGTAGAAGAAGGAGAAGGAGAAGGTGAAGTCTGGAGGGTGAATCAGAAGAAGTAGAAGAAGGAGAAGGAGAAGGTGAAGTCTGGAGGGTGAATCAGAAGAAGTAGAAGAAGGAGAAGGAGAAGGTGAAGTCTGGAGGGTGAATCAGAAGAAGCAGAAGAAGGAGAAGGAGAAGGTGAAGTCTGGAGCGTGAATCAGAAGAAGCAGAAGAAGGAGAAGGAGAAGATGAAGTCTAGAGGGTGAATCGGAAGAAGTAGAAGAAGGAGAAGGAGAAGGTGAAGTCTGGAGGGTGAATCAGAAGAAGTAGAAGAAGGAGAAGGAGAAGTTGAAGTCTGGAGGGTGAATCAGAAGAAGCAGAAGAAGGAGAAGGAGAAGGTGAAGTCAGGAGGGTGAATCAGAAGAAGTAGAAGAAGGAGAAGGAGAAAGTGAAGTCTGGAGGGTGAATCAGAAGAAGTAGAAGAAGGAGAAGGAGAAGGTGAAGTCTGGAGGGTGAATCAGAAGAAGTAGAAGAAGGAGAAGGAGAAGGTGAAGTCTGGAGGGTGAATCAGAAGAAGCAGAAGAAGGAGAAGGAGAAGGTGAAGTCTGGAGGGTGAATCAGAAGAATCAGAAGAAGGAGAAGGAGAAGGTGAAGTCTGGAGGGTGAAGCAGAAGAAGCAGAAGAAAGAGAAGGAGAAGGTGAAGTCTGGAGGGTGAAGCAGAAGAAACAGAAGAAGGAGAAGGAGAAGGTGAAGACTGGAGGGTGAATCAGAAGAAGTAGAAGAAGGAGAAGGAGAAGGTGAAGTCTGGAGGGTGAATCAGAAGAAGTAGAAGAAGGAGAAGGAGAAGGTGAAGTCTGGAGGGTGAATCAGAAGAAGCAGAAGAAGGAGAAGGAGAAGGTGAAGTCTGGAGGGTGAATCAGAAGAAGCAGAAGAAGGAGAAGGAGAAGATGAAGTCTGGAGGGTGAATCAGAAGAAGTAGAAGAAGGAGAAGGAGAAGGTGAGGTCTGGAGGGTGAATCAGAATAAGCAGAAGAAGGAGAAGGAGAAGGTGAAGTCTGGAGGGTGAATCAGAAGAAGCAGAAGAAGGAGAAGGAGAAGGTGAAGTCTGGAGGGTGAATCAGAAGAAGCAGAAGAAGAAGAAGGAGAAGGTGAAGTCAGGAAGGTGAATCAGAAGAAGCAGAAGAAGGAGAAGGAGAAGGTGAAGTTAGGAGGGTGAATCAGAAGAAGCAGAAGAAGAAGAAGGAGAAGGTGAAGTCAGGAAGGTGAATCAGAAGAAGCAGAAGAAGGAGAAGGAGAAGGTGAAGTTAGGAGGGTGAATCAGAAGAAGCAGAAGAAGGAGAAGGAGCAGGTGAAGTCAGGGGGGTGTAGCAGAAGAAGTAGAAGAAGGAGAAGGAGAAGGTGAAGTCAGGACGGTGAAGCAGATGAAGCAGAAGAAGGAGAAGGAGAAGGTGAAGCCTGGAGGGCGCAGCAGAAGAAGCAGAAGAAGGAGAAGGAGAAGGTGAAGTCTGGAGTGTGAAGCAGAAGAAGCAGAAGAAGGAGAAGAAGAAGGTGAAGTCTGGAGGGCGCAGGAAAAGAAGCAGAAGAAGGAGAATGAGAAGGTGAAGTCTGGAGGGTGAATCAGAAGAAGCAGAAGAAGGAGAAGGAGAAGGTGAAGTCTGGAGGTTGAATCAGAAGACGTAGAAGAAGGAGAAGGAGAAGGTGATGTCTGGAGGGTGAAGCAGAAGAAGTAGAAGAAGGAGAAGGAGAAGGTGAAGTCAGGAGGGTGAATCAGAAGAAGTAGAAGAAGGAGAAGGAGAAGGTGAAGTCAGGAGGGTGAATCAGAAGAAGCAGAATAAGGAGAAGGAGAAGGTGAAGTCTGGAGGGTGAATCAGAAGAAGCAGAATAAGGAGAAGGAGAAGGTGAAGTCTGGAGGGTGAATCAGAAGAAGCAGAAGAAGGAGAAGGAGAAGGTGAAGTCTGGAGGGTGAATCAGAAGAAGCAGAAGAAGGAGAAGGAGAAGGTGATGTCTGGAGGGTGAAGCAGAAGAAGCAGAAGAAGGAGAAGGAGAAGGTGAAGTCAGGAGGGTGAATCAGAAGAAGTAGAAGAAGGAGAAGGAGAAGGTGAAGTCTGGAGGGTGAAGCAGAAGAAGCAGAAGAAGGAGAAGGAGAAGGTGAAGTCTGGAGGGTGAATCAGAAGAAGCAGAAGAAGGAGAAGGAGAAGATGAAGTCTGGAGGGTGAATCAGAAGAAGTAGAAGAAGGAGAAGGAGAAGATGAAGTCTGGAGGGTGAATCAGAAGAAACAGAAGATGGAGAAGGAGAAGGTGAAGTCTGGAGGGTGAATCAGAAGAAGTAGAAGAAGGAGAAGGAGAAGGTGTAGTCTGGAGGGTGAATCAGAAGAAGTAGACGAAGGAGAAGGAGAAGGTGAAGTCTGGAGGGTGAATCAGAAGAAGCAGAAGAAGGAGAAGGAGAAGGTGAAGTCTGGAGGGTGAATCAGAAGAAGTAGAAGAAGGAGAAGGAGAAGGTGAAGTCTGGAGGGTGAATCAGAAGAAGCAGAAGAAGGAGAAGGAGAAGGTGAAGTCTGGAGGGGGAATCAGAAGAAGCAGAAGAAGGAGAAGGAGAAGGTGAAGTCTGGAGGGTGAATCAGAAGAAGTAGAAGAAGGAGAAGGAGAAGTTGAAGTCTGGAGGGTGAAGCAGAAGAAGTAGAAGAAGGAGAAGGAGAAGGTGAAGTCAGGAGGGTGAATCAGAAGAAGTAGAAGAAGGAGAAGGAGAAGGTGAAGTCAGGAGGGTGAATCAGAAGAAGCAGAAGAAGGAGATAGAGAAGGTGAAGTCTGGAGGGTGAATCAGAAGAATCAGAAGAAGGAGAAGGAGAAGGTGAAGTCTGGAGGGTGAAGCAGAAGAAGCAGAAGAAAGAGAAGGAGAAGGTGAAGTCTGGAGGGTGAAGCAGAAGAAACAGAAGAAGGAGAAGGAGAAGGTGAAGACTGGAGGGTGAATCAGAAGAAGTAGAAGAAGGAGAAGGTGAAGTCTGGAGGGTGAATCAGAAGAAGTAGAAGAAGGAGAAGGAGAAGGTGAAGTCTGGAGGGTGAATCAGAAGAAGCAGAAGAAGGAGAAGGAGAAGGTGAAGTCTGGAGGGTGAATCAGAAGAAGCAGAAGAAGGAGAAGGAGAAGATGAAGTCTGGAGGGTGAATCAGAAGAAGTAGAAGAAGGAGAAGGAGAAGGTGAGGTCTGGAGGGTGAATCAGAAGAATCAGAAAAGGAGAAGGAGAAGGTGAAGTCTGGAGGGTGAATCAGAAGAAGCAGAAGAAGGAGAAGGAGAAGGTGAAGTCTGGAGGGTGAATCAGAAGAAGCAGAATAAGGAGAAGGAGAAGGTGAAGTCTGGAGGGTGAATCAGAAGAAGCAGAAGAAGGAGAAGGAGAAGGTGAAGTCTGGAGGGTGAATCAGAAGAAGTAGACGAAGGAGAAGGAGAAGGTGAAGTCTGGAGGGTGAATCAGAAGAAGCAGAAGAAGGAGAAGGAGAAGGTGAAGTCTGGAGGGTGAATCAGATGAAGTAGAAGAAGGAGAAGGAGAAGGTGAAGTCTGGAGGGTGAATCAGAAGAAGCAGAAGAAGGAGAAGGAGAAGGTGAAGTCTGGAGGGTGAATCAGAAGAAGCAGAAGAAGGAGAAGGAGAAGGTGAAGTCTGGAGGGTGAATCAGAAGAAGTAGAAGAAGGAGAAGGAGAAGTTGAAGTCTGGAGGGTGAAGCAGAGGAAGTAGAAGATGGAGAAGGAGAAGGTGAAGTCAGGAGGGTGAATCAGAAGAAGTAGAAGAAGGAGAAGGAGAAGGTGAAGTCTGGAGGGTGAATCAGAATAAGCAGAAGATGGAGAAGGAGAAGGTGAAGTCTGGAGGGTGAATCAGAAGAATCAGAAGAAGGAGAAGGAGAAGGTGAAGTCTGGAGGGTGAATCAGAAGAAGCAGAGGAAGGAGAAGGAGAAGGTGAAGTCTGGAGGGTGAATCAGAAGAAGCAGAATAAGGAGAAGGAGAAGGTGAAGTCTGGAGGTTGAATCAGAAGACGTAGAAGAAGGAGAAGGAGAAGGTGAAGTCTGGAGGGTGAAGCAGAAGAAGTAGAAGAAGGAGAAGGAGAAGGTGAAGTCAGGAGGGTGAATCAGAAGAAGTAGAAGAAGGAGAAGGAGAAGGTGAAGTCAGGAGGGTGAATCAGAAGAAGCAGAATAAGGAGAAGGAGAAGGTGAAGTCTGGAGGGTGAATCAGAAGAAGCAGAATAAGGAGAAGGAGAAGATGAAGTCTGGAGGGTGAATCAGAAGAAGCAGAAGAAGGAGAAGGAGAAGGTGAAGTCTGGAGGGTGAATCAGAAGAAGCAGAAGAAGGAGAAGGAGAAGGTGATGTCTGGAGGGTGAAGCAGAAGAAGCAGAAGAAGGAGAAGGAGAAGGTGAAGTCAGGAGGGTGAATCAGAAGAAGTAGAAGAAGGAGAAGGAGAAGGTGAAGTCAGGAGGGTGAAGCAGAAGAAGCAGAAGAAGGAGAAGGAGAAGGTGAAGTCTGGAGGGTGAATCAGAAGAATCAGAAGAAGGAGAAGGAGAAGGTGAAGTCTGGAGGGTGAATCAGAAGAAGCAGAAGAAAGAGAAGGAGAAGGGGAAGTCTGGAGGGTGAAGCAGAAGAAACAGAAGAAGGAGAAGGAGAAGGTGAAGACTGGAGGGTGAATCAGAAGAAGTAGAAGAAGGAGAAGGAGAAGTTGAAGTCTGGAGGGTGAATCAGAAGAAGTAGAAGAAGGAGAAGGAGAAGGTGAAGTCTGGAGGGTGAATCAGAAGAAGCAGAAGAAGGAGAAGGTGAAGTCTGGAGGGTGAATCAGAAGAAGCAGAAGAAGGAGAAGGAGAAGATGAAGTCTAGAGGGTGAATCGGAAGAAGTAGAAGAAGGAGAAGGAGAAGGTGAAGTCTGGAGGGTGAATCAGAAGAAGTAGAAGAAGGAGAAGGAGAAGTTGAAGTCTGAAGGGTGAATCAGAAGAAGCAGAAGAAGGAGAAGGAGAAGGTGAAGTCTGGAGGGTGAATCAGAAGAAGCAGAAGAAGGAGAAGGAGAAGATGAAGTCTGGAGGGTGAATCAGAAGAAGTAGAAGAAGGAGAAGGAGAAGATGAAGTCTGGAGGGTGAATCAGAAGAAACAGAAGATGGAGAAGGAGAAGGTGAAGTCTGGAGGGTGAATCAGAAGAAGTAGAAGAAGGAGAAGGAGAAGGTGTAGTCTGGAGGGTGAATCAGAAGAAGTAGACGAAGGAGAAGGAGAAGGTGAAGTCTGGAGGGTGAATCAGAAGAAGCAGAAGAAGGAGAAGGAGAAGGTGAAGTCTGGAGGGTGAATCAGAAGAAGTAGAAGAAGGAGAAGGAGAAGGTGAAGTCTGGAGGGTGAATCAGAAGAAGCAGAAGAAGGAGAAGGAGAAGGTGAAGTCTGGAGGGGGAATCAGAAGAAGCAGAATAAGGAGAAGGAGAAGGTGAAGTCTGGAGGGTGAATCAGAAGAAGTAGAAGAAGGAGAAGGAGAAGTTGAAGTCTGGAGGGTGAAGCAGAAGAAGTAGAAGAAGGAGAAGGAGAAGGTGAAGTCAGGAGGGTGAATCAGAAGAAGTAGAAGAAGGAGAAGGAGAAGGTGAAGTCAGGAGGGTGAATCAGAAGAAGCAGAAGAAGGAGATAGAGAAGGTGAAGTCTGGAGGGTGAATCAGAAGAATCAGAAGAAGGAGAAGGAGAAGGTGAAGTCTGGAGGGTGAAGCAGAAGAAGCAGAAGAAAGAGAAGGAGAAGGTGAAGTCTGGAGGGTGAAGCAGAAGAAACAGAAGAAGGAGAAGGAGAAGGTGAAGACTGGAGGGTGAATCAGAAGAAGTAGAAGAAGGAGAAGGAGAAGGTGAAGTCTGGAGGGTGAATCAGAAGAAGTAGAAGAAGGAGAAGGAGAAGGTGAAGTCTGGAGGGTGAATCAGAAGAAGCAGAAGAAGGAGAAGGAGAAGGTGAAGTCTGGAGGGTGAATCAGAAGAAGCAGAAGAAGGAGAAGGAGAAGATGAAGTCTGGAGGGTGAATCAGAAGAAGTAGAAGAAGGAGAAGGAGAAGGTGAGGTCTGGAGGTTGAATCAGAAGAAGCAGAAAAGGAGAAGGAGAAGGTGAAGTCTGGAGGGTGAATCAGAAGAAGCAGAAGAAGGAGAAGGAGAAGGTGAAGTCAGGAGGGTGAATCAGAAGAAGCAGAAGAAGGAGAAGGAGAAGGTGAAGTTAGGAGGGTGAATCAGAAGAAGCAGAAGAAGGAGAAGGAGCAGGTGAAGTCAGGGGGGTGTAGCAGAAGAAGTAGAAGAAGGAGAAGGAGAAGGTGAAGTCAGGACGGTGAAGCAGATGAAGCAGAAGAAGGAGAAGGAGAAGGTGAAGCCTGGAGGGCGCAGCAGAAGAAGCAGAAGAAGGAGAAGCAGAAGGTGAAGTCTGGAGTGTGAAGCAGAAGAAGCAGAAGAAGGAGAAGGAGAAGGTGAAGTCTGGAGGGTGAATCAGAAGAAGCAGAATAAGGAGAAGGAGAAGGTGAAGTCTGGAGGGTGAATCAGAAGAAGCAGAAGAAGGAGAAGGAGAAGGTGAAGTCTGGAGGGTGAATCAGAAGAAGTAGACGAAGGAGAAGGAGAAGGTGAAGTCTGGAGGGTGAATCAGAAGAAGCAGAAGAAGGAGAAGGAGAAGGTGAAGTCTGGAGGGTGAATCAGATGAAGTAGAAGAAGGAGAAGGAGAAGGTGAAGTCTGGAGGGTGAATCAGAAGAAGCAGAAGAAGGAGAAGGAGAAGGTGAAGTCTGGAGGGTGAATCAGAAGAAGCAGAAGAAGGAGAAGGAGAAGGTGAAGTCTGGAGGGTGAATCAGAAGAAGTAGAAGAAGGAGAAGGAGAAGTTGAAGTCTGGAGGGTGAAGCAGAGGAAGTAGAAGATGGAGAAGGAGAAGGTGAAGTCAGGAGGGTGAATCAGAAGAAGTAGAAGAAGGAGAAGGAGAAGGTGAAGTCTGGAGGGTGAATCAGAAGAAGCAGAAGATGGAGAAGGAGAAGGTGAAGTCTGGAGGGTGAATCAGAAGAATCAGAAGAAGGAGAAGGAGAAGGTGAAGTCTGGAGGGTGAATCAGAAGAAGCAGAGGAAGGAGAAGGAGAAGGTGAAGTCTGGAGGGTGAATCAGAAGAAGCAGAATAAGGAGAAGGAGAAGGTGAAGTCTGGAGGGTGAATCAGAAGAAGCAGAATAAGGAGAAGGAGAAGGTGAAGTCTGGAGGGTGAATCAGAAGAAGCAGAAGAAGGAGAAGGAGAAGGTGAAGTCTGGAGGGTGAATCAGAAGAAGCAGAAGAAGGAGAAGGAGAAGGTGAAGTCTGGAGGGTGAAGCAGAAGAAGCAGAAGAAGGAGAAGGAGAAGGTGAAGTCAGGAGGGTGAATCAGAAGAAGTAGAAGAAGGAGAAGGAGAAGGTGAAGTCAGGAGGGTGAAGCAGAAGAAGCAGAAGAAGGAGAAGGAGAAGGTGAAGTCTGGAGGGTGAAACAGAAGAATCAGAAGAAGGAGAAGGAGAAGGTGAAGTCTGGAGGGTGAATCAGAAGAAGCAGAAGAAAGAGAAGGAGAAGGTGAAGTCTGGAGGGTGAAGCAGAAGAAACAGAAGAAGGAGAAGGAGAAGGTGAAGACTGGAGGGTGAATCAGAAGAAGTAGAAGAAGGAGAAGGAGAAGGTGAAGTCTGGAGGGTGAATCAGAAGAAGTAGAAGAAGGAGAAGGAGAAGGTGAAGTCTGGAGGGTGAATCAGAAGAAGCAGAAGAAGGAGAAGGTGAAGTCTGGAGGGTGAATCAGAAGAAGCAGAAGAAGGAGAAGGAGAAGAGGAAGTCTGGAGGGTGAATCGGAAGAAGTAGAAGAAGGAGAAGGAGAAGGTGAAGTCTGGAGGGTGAATCAGAAGAAGTAGAAGAAGGAGAAGGAGAAGTTGAAGTCTGGAGGGTGAATCAGAAGAAGCAGAAGAAGGAGAAGGAGAAGATGAAGTCTGGAGGGTGAATCAGAAGAAGTAGAAGAAGGAGAAGGAGAAGGTGAAGTCTGGAGGGTGAATCAGAAGAAGTAGAAGAAGGAGAAGGAGAAGATGAAGTCAGGAGGGTGAATCAGAACAAACAGAAGATGGAGAAGGAGAAGGTGAAGTCTGGAGGGTGAATCAGAAGAAGTAGAAGAAGGAGAAGGAGAAGGTGTAGTCTGGAGGGTGAATCAGAAGGAGTAGACGAAGGAGAAGGAGAAGGTGAAGTCTGGAGGGTGAATCAGAAGAAGCAGAAGAAGGAGAAGGAGAAGGTGAAGTCTGGAGGGTGAATCAGAAGAAGTAGAAGAAGGAGAAGGTGAAGTCTGGAGGGTGAATCAGAAGAAGCAGAAGAAGGAGAAGGAGAAGGTGAAGTCTGGAGGGTGAATCAGAAGAAGCAGAAGAAGGAGAAGGAGAAGGTGAAGTCTGGAGGGTGAATCAGAAGAAGTAGAAGAAGGAGAAGGAGAAGTTGAAGTCTGGAGGGTGAAGCAGAAGAAGTAGAAGAAGGAGAAGGAGAAGGTGAAGTCAGGAGGGTGAATCAGAAGAAGTAGAAGAAGGAGAAGGAGAAGGTGAAGTCAGGAGGGTGAATCAGAAGAAGCAGAAGAAGGAGATAGAGAAGGTGAAGTCTGGAGGGTGAATCAGAAGAATCAGAAGAAGGAGAAGGAGAAGGTGAAGTCTGGAGGGTGAAGCAGAAGAAGCAGAAGAAAGAGAAGGAGAAGGTGAAGTCTGGAGGGTGAAGCAGAAGAAACAGAAGAAGGAGAAGGAGAAGGTGAAGACTGGAGGGTGAATCAGAAGAAGTAGAAGAAGGAGAAGGAGAAGGTGAAGTCTGGAGGGTGAATCAGAAGAAGTAGAAGAAGGAGAAGGAGAAGGTGAAGTCTGGAGGGTGAATCAGAAGAAGCAGAAGAAGGAGAAGGAGAAGGTGAAGTCTGGAGGGTGAATCAGAAGAAGCAGAAGAAGGAGAAGGAGAAGATGAAGTCTGGAGGGTGAATCAGAAGAAGTAGAAGAAGGAGAAGGAGAAGGTGAGGTCTGGAGGGTGAATCAGAAGAAGCAGAAGAAGGAGAAGGAGAAGGTGAAGTCTGGAGGGTGAATCAGAAGAAGCAGAAGAAGGAGAAGGAGAAGGTGAAGTCTGGAGGGTGAATCAGAAGAAGCAGAAGAAGAAGAAGGAGAAGGTGAAGTCTGGAAGGTGAATCAGAAGAAGCAGAAGAAGGAGAAGGAGAAGTTGAAGTTAGGAGGGTGAATCAGAAGAAGCAGAAGAAGAAGAAGGAGAAGGTGAAGTCAGGAAGGTGAATCAGAAGAAGCAGAAGAAGGAGAAGGAGAAGGTGAAGTTAGGAGGGTGAATCAGAAGAAGCAGAAGAAGGAGAAGGAGCAGGTGAAGTCAGGGGGGTGTAGCAGAAGAAGTAGAAGAAGGAGAAGGAGAAGGTGAAGTCAGGACGGTGAAGCAGATGAAGCAGAAGAAGGAGAAGGAGAAGGTGAAGCCTGGAGGGCGCAGCAGAAGAAGCAGAAGAAGGAGAAGGAGAAGGTGAAGTCTGGAGTGTGAAGCAGAAGAAGCAGAAGAAGGAGAAGAAGAAGGTGAAGTCTGGAGGGCGCAGGAAAAGAAGCAGAAGAAGGAGAATGAGAAGGTGAAGTCTGGAGGGTGAATCAGAAGAAGCAGAAGAAGGAGAAGGAGAAGGTGAAGTCTGGAGGTTGAATCAGAAGACGTAGAAGAAGGAGAAGGAGAAGGTGAAGTCTGGAGGGTGAAGCAGAAGAAGTAGAAGAAGGAGAAGGAGAAGGTGAAGTCAGGAGGGTGAATCAGAAGAAGTAGAAGAAGGAGAAGGAGAAGGTGAAGTCAGGAGGGTGAATCAGAAGAAGCAGAATAAGGAGAAGGAGAAGGTGAAGTCTGGAGGGTGAATCAGAAGAAGCAGAATAAGGAGAAGGAGAAGGTGAAGTCTGGAGGGTGAATCAGAAGAAGCAGAAGAAGGAGAAGGAGAAGGTGAAGTCTGGAGGATGAATCAGAAGAAGCAGAAGAAGGAGAAGGAGAAGGTGATGTCTGGAGGGTGAAGCAGAAGAAGCAGAAGAAGGAGAAGGAGAAGGTGAAGTCAGGAGGGTGAATCAGAAGAAGTAGAAGAAGGAGAAGGAGAAGGTGAAGTCAGGAGGGTGAAGCAGAAGAAGCAGAAGAAGGAGAAGGAGAAAGTGAAGTCTGGAGGGTGAATCAGAAGAATCAGAAGAAGGAGAAGGAGAAGGTGAAGTCTGGAGGGTGAATCAGAAGAAGCAGAAGAAAGAGAAGGAGAAGGTGAAGTCTGGAGGGTGAAGCAGAAGAAACAGAAGAAGGAGAAGGAGAAGGTGAAGACTGGAGGGTGAATCAGAAGAAGTAGAAGAAGGAGAAGGAGAAGGTGAAGTCTGGAGGGTGAATCAGAAGAAGTAGAAGAAGGAGAAGGAGAAGGTGAAGTCTGGAGGGTGAATCAGAAGAAGCAGAAGAAGGAGAAGGAGAAGGTGAAGTCTGGAGGGTGAATCAGAAGAAGCAGAAGAAGGAGAAGGAGAAGATGAAGTCTAGAGGGTGAATCGGAAGAAGTAGAAGAAGGAGAAGGAGAAGGTGAAGTCTGGAGGGTGAATCAGAAGAAGTAGAAGAAGGAGAAGGAGAAGTTGAAGTCTGGAGGGTGAATCAGAAGAAGCAGAAGAAGGAGAAGGAGAAGGTGAAGTCTGGAGGGTGAATCAGAAGAAGCAGAAGAAGGAGAAGGAGAAGATGAAGTCTGGAGGGTGAATCAGAAGAAGTAGAAGAAGGAGAAGGAGAAGATGAAGTCTGGAGGGTGAATCAGAAGAAACAGAAGATGGAGAAGGAGAAGGTGAAGTCTGGAGGGTGAATCAGAAGAAGTAGAAGAAGGAGAAGGAGAAGGTGTAGTCTGGAGGGTGAATCAGAAGAAGTAGACGAAGGAGAAGGAGAAGGTGAAGTCTGGAGGGTGAATCAGAAGAAGCAGAAGAAGGAGAAGGAGAAGGTGAAGTCTGGAGGGTGAATCAGAAGAAGTAGAAGAAGGAGAAGGAGAAGGTGAAGTCTGGAGGGTGAATCAGAAGAAGCAGAAGAAGGAGAAGGAGAAGGTGAAGTCTGGAGGGGGAATCAGAAGAAGCAGAAGAAGGAGAAGGAGAAGGTGAAGTCTGGAGGGTGAATCAGAAGAAGTAGAAGAAGGAGAAGGAGAAGTTGAAGTCTGGAGGGTGAAGCAGAAGAAGTAGAAGAAGGAGAAGGAGAAGGTGAAGTCAGGAGGGTGAATCAGAAGAAGTAGAAGAAGGAGAAGGAGAAGGTGAAGTCAGGAGGGTGAATCAGAAGAAGCAGAAGAAGGAGATAGAGAAGGTGAAGTCTGGAGGGTGAATCAGAAGAATCAGAAGAAGGAGAAGGAGAAGGTGAAGTCTGGAGGGTGAAGCAGAAGAAGCAGAAGAAAGAGAAGGAGAAGGTGAAGTCTGGAGGGTGAAGCAGAAGAAACAGAAGAAGGAGAAGGAGAAGGTGAAGACTGGAGGGTGAATCAGAAGAAGTAGAAGAAGGAGAAGGAGAAGGTGAAGTCTGGAGGGTGAATCAGAAGAAGTAGAAGAAGGAGAAGGAGAAGGTGAAGTCTGGAGGGTGAATCAGAAGAAGCAGAAGAAGGAGAAGGAGAAGGTGAAGTCTGGAGGGTGAATCAGAAGAAGCAGAAGAAGGAGAAGGAGAAGATGAAGTCTGGAGGGTGAATCAGAAGAAGTAGAAGAAGGAGAAGGAGAAGGTGACGTCTGGAGGGTGAATCAGAAGAAGCAGAAAAGGAGAAGGAGAAGGTGAAGTCTGGAGGGTGAATCAGAAGAAGCAGAAGAAGGAGAAGGAGAAGGTGAAGTCTGGAGGGTGAATCAGAAGAAGCAGAATAAGGAGAAGGAGAAGGTGAAGTCTGGAGGGTGAATCAGAAGAAGCAGAAGAAGGAGAAGGAGAAGGTGAAGTCTGGAGGGTGAATCAGAAGAAGTAGACGAAGGAGAAGGAGAAGGTGAAGTCTGGAGGGTGAATCAGAAGAAGCAGAAGAAGGAGAAGGAGAAGGTGAAGTCTGGAGGGTGAATCAGATGAAGTAGAAGAAGGAGAAGGAGAAGGTGAAGTCTGGAGGGTGAATCAGAAGAAGCAGAAGAAGGAGAAGGAGAAGGTGAAGTCTGGAGGGTGAATCAGAAGAAGCAGAAGAAGGAGAAGGAGAAGGTGAAGTCTGGAGGGTGAATCAGAAGAAGTAGAAGAAGGAGAAGGAGAAGTTGAAGTCTGGAGGGTGAAGCAGAGGAAGTAGAAGATGGAGAAGGAGAAGGTGAAGTCAGGAGGGTGAATCAGAAGAAGCAGAATAAGGAGAAGGAGAAGGTGAAGTCTGGAGGGTGAATCAGAAGAAGCAGAATAAGGAGAAGGAGAAGGTGAAGTCTGGAGGGTGAATCAGAAGAAGCAGAAGAAGGAGAAGGAGAAGGTGAAGTCTGGAGGGTGAATCAGAAGAAGCAGAAGAAGGAGAAGGAGAAGGTGAAGTCTGGAGGGTGAAGCAGAAGAAGCAGAAGAAGGAGAAGGAGAAGGTGAAGTCAGGAGGGTGAATCAGAAGAAGTAGAAGAAGGAGAAGGAGAAGGTGAAGTCAGGAGGGTGAAGCAGAAGAAGCAGAAGAAGGAGAAGGAGAAGGTGAAGTCTGGAGGGTGAATCAGAAGAATCAGAAGAAGGAGAAGGAGAAGGTGAAGTCTGGAGGGTGAATCAGAAGAAGCAGAAGAAAGAGAAGGAGAAGGTGAAGTCTGGAGGGTGAAGCAGAAGAAACAGAAGAAGGAGAAGGAGAAGGTGAAGACTGGAGGGTGAATCAGAAGAAGTAGAAGAAGGAGAAGGAGAAGGTGAAGTCTGGAGGGTGAATCAGAAGAAGTAGAAGAAGGAGAAGGAGAAGGTGAAGTCTGGAGGGTGATTCAGAAGAAGCAGAAGAAGGAGAAGGTGAAGTCTGGAGGGTGAATCAGAAGAAGCAGAAGAAGGAGAAGGAGAAGAGGAAGTCTGGAGGGTGAATCGGAAGAAGTAGAAGAAGGAGAAGGAGAAGGTGAAGTCTGGAGGGTGAATCAGAAGAAGCAGAAGAAGGAGAAGGAGAAGGTGAAGTCTGGAGGGTGAATCAGAAGAAGCAGAAGAAGGAGAAGGAGAAGATGAAGTCTGGAGGGTGAATCAGAAGAAGTAGAAGAAGGAGAAGGAGAAGGTGACGTCTGGAGGGTGAATCAGAAGAAGCAGAAAAGGAGAAGGAGAAGGTGAAGTCTGGAGGGTGAATCAGAAGAAGCAGAAGAAGGAGAAGGAGAAGGTGAAGTCTGGAGGGTGAATCAGAAGAAGCAGAATAAGGAGAAGGAGAAGGTGAAGTCTGGAGGGTGAATCAGAAGAAGCAGAAGAAGGAGAAGGAGAAGGTGAAGTCTGGAGGGTGAATCAGAAGAAGTAGACGAAGGAGAAGGAGAAGGTGAAGTCTGGAGGGTGAATCAGAAGAAGCAGAAGAAGGAGAAGGAGAAGGTGAAGTCTGGAGGGTGAATCAGATGAAGTAGAAGAAGGAGAAGGAGAAGGTGAAGTCTGGAGGGTGAATCAGAAGAAGCAGAAGAAGGAGAAGGAGAAGGTGAAGTCTGGAGGGTGAATCAGAAGAAGCAGAAGAAGGAGAAGGAGAAGGTGAAGTCTGGAGGGTGAATCAGAAGAAGTAGAAGAAGGAGAAGGAGAAGTTGAAGTCTGGAGGGTGAAGCAGAGGAAGTAGAAGATGGAGAAGGAGAAGGTGAAGTCAGGAGGGTGAATCAGAAGAAGCAGAATAAGGAGAAGGAGAAGGTGAAGTCTGGAGGGTGAATCAGAAGAAGCAGAATAAGGAGAAGGAGAAGGTGAAGTCTGGAGGGTGAATCAGAAGAAGCAGAAGAAGGAGAAGGAGAAGGTGAAGTCTGGAGGGTGAATCAGAAGAAGCAGAAGAAGGAGAAGGAGAAGGTGAAGTCTGGAGGGTGAAGCAGAAGAAGCAGAAGAAGGAGAAGGAGAAGGTGAAGTCAGGAGGGTGAATCAGAAGAAGTAGAAGAAGGAGAAGGAGAAGGTGAAGTCAGGAGGGTGAAGCAGAAGAAGCAGAAGAAGGAGAAGGAGAAGGTGAAGTCTGGAGGGTGAATCAGAAGAATCAGAAGAAGGAGAAGGAGAAGGTGAAGTCTGGAGGGTGAATCAGAAGAAGCAGAAGAAAGAGAAGGAGAAGGTGAAGTCTGGAGGGTGAAGCAGAAGAAACAGAAGAAGGAGAAGGAGAAGGTGAAGACTGGAGGGTGAATCAGAAGAAGTAGAAGAAGGAGAAGGAGAAGGTGAAGTCTGGAGGGTGAATCAGAAGAAGTAGAAGAAGGAGAAGGAGAAGGTGAAGTCTGGAGGGTGATTCAGAAGAAGCAGAAGAAGGAGAAGGTGAAGTCTGGAGGGTGAATCAGAAGAAGCAGAAGAAGGAGAAGGAGAAGAGGAAGTCTGGAGGGTGAATCGGAAGAAGTAGAAGAAGGAGAAGGAGAAGGTGAAGTCTGGAGGGTGAATCAGAAGAAGTAGAAGAAGGAGAAGGAGAAGTTGAAGTCTGGAGGGTGAATCAGAAGAAGCAGAAGAAGGAGAAGGAGAAGATGAAGTCTGGAGGGTGAATCAGAAGAAGTAGAAGAAGGAGAAGGAGAAGGTGAAGTCTGGAGGGTGAATCAGAAGAAGTAGAAGAAGGAGAAGGAGAAGATGAAGTCTGGAGGGTGAATCAGAAGAAACAGAAGATGGAGAAGGAGAAGGTGAAGTCTGGAGGGTGAATCAGAAGAAGTAGAAGAAGGAGAAGGAGAAGGTGTAGTCTGGAGGGTGAATCAGAAGAAGTAGACGAAGGAGAAGGAGAAGGTGAAGTCTGGAGGGTGAATCAGAAGAAGCAGAAGAAGGAGAAGGAGAAGGTGAAGTCTGGAGGGTGAATCAGAAGAAGTAGAAGAAGGAGAAGGTGAAGTCTGGAGGGTGAATCAGAAGAAGCAGAAGAAGGAGAAGGAGAAGGTGAAGTCTGGAGGGTGAATCAGAAGAAGCAGAAGAAGGAGAAGGAGAAGGTGAAGTCTGGAGGGTGAATCAGAAGAAGTAGAAGAAGGAGAAGGAGAAGTTGAAGTCTGGAGGGTGAAGCAGAAGAAGTAGAAGAAGGAGAAGGAGAAGGTGAAGTCAGGAGGGTGAATCAGAAGAAGTAGAAGAAGGAGAAGGAGAAGGTGAAGTCAGGAGGGTGAATCAGAAGAAGCAGAAGAGGGAGATAGAGAAGGTGAAGTCTGGAGGGTGAATCAGAAGAATCAGAAGAAGGAGAAGGAGAAGGTGAAGTCTGGAGGGTGAAGCAGAAGAAGCAGAAGAAAGAGAAGGAGAAGGTGAAGTCTGGAGGGTGAAGCAGAAGAAACAGAAGAAGGAGAAGGAGAAGGTGAAGACTGGAGGGTGAATCAGAAGAAGTAGAAGAAGGAGAAGGAGAAGGTGAAGTCTGGAGGGTGAATCAGAAGAAGTAGAAGAAGGAGAAGGAGAAGGTGAAGTCTGGAGGGTGAATCAGAAGAAGCAGAAGAAGGAGAAGGAGAAGGTGAAGTCTGGAGGGTGAATCAGAAGAAGCAGAAGAAGGAGAAGGAGAAGATGAAGTCTGGAGGGTGAATCAGAAGAAGTAGAAGAAGAAGAAGGAGAAGGTGAGGTCTGGAGGGTGAATCAGAAGAAGCAGAAGAAGGAGAAGGAGAAGGTGAAGTCTGGAGGGTGAATCAGAAGAAGCAGAAGAAGGAGAAGGAGAAGGTGAAGTCTGGAGGGTGAATCAGAAGAAGCAGAAGAAGAAGAAGGAGAAGGTGAAGTCAGGAAGGTGAATCAGAAGAAGCAGAAGAAGGAGAAGGAGAAGGTGAAGTTAGGAGGGTGAATCAGAAGAAGCAGAAGAAGGAGAAGGAGCTGGTGAAGTCAGGGGGGTGTAGCAGAAGAAGTAGAAGAAGGAGAAGGAGAAGGTGAAGTCAGGACGGTGAAGCAGATGAAGCAGAAGAAGGAGAAGGAGAAGGTGAAGCCTGGAGGGCGCAGCAGAAGAAGCAGAAGAAGGAGAAGGAGAAGGTGAAGTCTGGAGTGTGAAGCAGAAGAAGCAGAAGAAGGAGAAGAAGAAGGTGAAGTCTGGAGGGCGCAGGAAAAGAAGCAGAAGAAGGAGAATGAGAAGGTGAAGTCTGGAGGGTGAATCAGAAGAAGCAGAAGAAGGAGAAGGAGTAGGTGAAGTCTGGAGGTTGAATCAGAAGACGTAGAAGAAGGAGAAGGAGAAGGTGAAGTCTGGAGGGTGAAGCAGAAGAAGTAGAAGAAGGAGAAGGAGAAGGTGAAGTCAGGAGGGTGAATCAGAAGAAGTAGAAGAAGGAGAAGGAGAAGGTGAAGTCAGGAGGGTGAATCAGAAGAAGCAGAATAAGGAGAAGGAGAAGGTGAAGTCTGGAGGGTGAATCAGAAGAAGCAGAATAAGGAGAAGGAGAAGGTGAAGTCTGGAGGGTGAATCAGAAGAAGCAGAAGAAGGAGAAGGAGAAGGTGAAGTCTGGAGGGTGAATCAGAAGAAGCAGAAGAAGGAGAAGGAGAAGGTGATGTCTGGAGGGTGAAGCAGAAGAAGCAGAAGAAGGAGAAGGAGAAGGTGAAGTCAGGAGGGTGAATCAGAAGAAGTAGAAGAAGGAGAAGGAGAAGGTGAAGTCAGGAGGGTGAAGCAGAAGAAGCAGAAGAAGGAGAAGGAGAAGGTGAAGTCTGGAGGGTGAATCAGAAGAATCAGAAGAAGGAGAAGGAGAAGGTGAAGTCTGGCGGGTGAATCAGAAGAAGCAGAAGAAAGAGAAGGAGAAGGTGAAGTCTGGAGGGTGAAGCAGAAGAAACAGAAGAAGGAGAAGGAGAAGGTGAAGACTGGAGGGTGAATCAGAAGAAGTAGAAGAAGGAGAAGGAGAAGGTGAAGTCTGGAGGGTGAATCAGAAGAAGTAGAAGAAGGAGAAGGAGAAGGTGAAGTCTGGAGGGTGAATCAGAAGAAGCAGAAGAAGGAGAAGGAGAAGGTGAAGTCTGGAGGGTGAATCAGAAGAAGCAGAAGAAGGAGAAGGAGAAGATGAAGTCTAGAGGGTGAATCGGAAGAAGTAGAAGAAGGAGAAGGAGAAGGTGAAGTCTGGAGGGTGAATCAGAAGAAGAAAAGAAGGAGAAGGAGAAGTTGAAGTCTGGAGGGTGAATCAGAAGAAGCAGAAGAAGGAGAAGGAGAAGGTGAAGTCTGGAGGGTGAATCAGAAGAAGCAGAAGAAGGAGAAGGAGAAGATGAAGTCTGGAGGGTGAATCAGAAGAAGTAGAAGAAGGAGAAGGAGAAGATGAAGTCTGGAGGGTGAATCAGAAGAAACAGAAGATGGAGAAGGAGAAGGTGAAGTCTGGAGGGTGAATCAGAAGAAGTAGAAGAAGGAGAAGGAGAAGGTGTAGTCTGGAGGGTGAATCAGAAGAAGTAGACGAAGGAGAAGGAGAAGGTGAAGTCTGGAGGGTGAATCAGAAGAAGCAGAAGAAGGAGAAGGAGAAGGTGAAGTCTGGAGGGTGAATCAGAAGAAGTAGAAGAAGGAGAAGGAGAAGGTGAAGTCTGGAGGGTGAATCAGAAGAAGCAGAAGAAGGAGAAGGAGAAGGTGAAGTCTGGAGGGGGAATCAGAAGAAGCAGAAGAAGGAGAAGAAGAAGGTGAAGTCTGGAGGGTGAATCAGAAGAAGTAGAAGAAGGAGAAGGAGAAGTTGAAGTCTGGAGGGTGAAGCAGAAGAAGTAGAAGAAGGAGAAGGAGAAGGTGAAGTCAGGAGGGTGAATCAGAAGAAGTAGAAGAAGGAGAAGGAGAAGGTGAAGTCAGGAGGGTGAATCAGAAGAAGCAGAAGAAGGAGATAGAGAAGGTGAAGTCTGGAGGGTGAATCAGAAGAATCAGAAGAAGGAGAAGGAGAAGGTGAAGTCTGGAGGGTGAAGCAGAAGAAGCAGAAGAAAGAGAAGGAGAAGGTGAAGTCTGGAGGGTGAAGCAGAAGAAACAGAAGAAGGAGAAGGAGAAGGTGAAGACTGGAGGGTGAATCAGAAGAAGTAGAAGAAGGAGAAGGAGAAGGTGAAGTCTGGAGGGTGAATCAGAAGAAGTAGAAGAAGGAGAAGGAGAAGGTGAAGTCTGGAGGGTGAATCAGAAGAAGCAGAAGAAGGAGAAGGAGAAGGTGAAGTCTGGAGGGTGAATCAGAAGAAGCAGAAGAAGGAGAAGGAGAAGATGAAGTCTGGAGGGTGAATCAGAAGAAGTAGAAGAAGGAGAAGGAGAAGGTGAAGTCTGGAGGGTGAATCAGAAGAAGTAGAAGAAGGAGAAGGAGAAGATGAAGTCTGGAGGGTGAATCAGAAGAAACAGAAGATGGAGAAGGAGAAGGTGAAGTCTGGAGGGTGAATCAGAAGAAGTAGAAGAAGGAGAAGGAGAAGGTGTAGTCTGGAGGGTGAATCAGAAGAAGTAGACGAAGGAGAAGGAGAAGGTGAAGTCTGGAGGGTGAATCAGAAGAAGCAGAAGAAGGAGAAGGAGAAGGTGAAGTCTGGAGGGTGAATCAGAAGAAGTAGAAGAAGGAGAAGGTGAAGTCTGGAGGGTGAATCAGAAGAAGCAGAAGAAGGAGAAGGAGAAGGTGAAGTCTGGAGGGTGAATCAGAAGAAGCAGAAGAAGGAGAAGGAGAAGGTGAAGTCTGGAGGGTGAATCAGAAGAAGTAGAAGAAGGAGAAGGAGAAGTTGAAGTCTGGAGGGTGAAGCAGAAGAAGTAGAAGAAGGAGAAGGAGAAGGTGAAGTCAGGAGGGTGAATCAGAAGAAGTAGAAGAAGGAGAAGGAGAAGGTGAAGTCAGGAGGGTGAATCAGAAGAAGCAGAAGAAGGAGATAGAGAAGGTGAAGTCTGGAGGGTGAATCAGAAGAATCAGAAGAAGGAGAAGGAGAAGGTGAAGTCTGGAGGGTGAAGCAGAAGAAGCAGAAGAAAGAGAAGGAGAAGGTGAAGTCTGGAGGGTGAAGCAGAAGAAACAGAAGAAGGAGAAGGAGAAGGTGAAGACTGGAGGGTGAATCAGAAGAAGTAGAAGAAGGAGAAGGAGAAGGTGAAGTCTGGAGGGTGAATCAGAAGAAGTAGAAGAAGGAGAAGGAGAAGGTGAAGTCTGGAGGGTGAATCAGAAGAAGCAGAAGAAGGAGAAGGAGAAGGTGAAGTCTGGAGGGTGAATCAGAAGAAGCAGAAGAAGGAGAAGGAGAAGATGAAGTCTGGAGGGTGAATCAGAAGAAGTAGAAGAAGAAGAAGGAGAAGGTGAGGTCTGGAGGGTGAATCAGAAGAAGCAGAAGAAGGAGAAGGAGAAGGTGAAGTCTGGAGGGTGAATCAGAAGAAGCAGAAGAAGGAGAAGGAGAAGGTGAAGTCTGGAGGGTGAATCAGAAGAAGCAGAAGAAGAAGAAGGAGAAGGTGAAGTCAGGAAGGTGAATCAGAAGAAGCAGAAGAAGGAGAAGGAGAAGGTGAAGTTAGGAGGGTGAATCAGAAGAAGCAGAAGAAGGAGAAGGAGCAGGTGAAGTCAGGGGGGTGTAGCAGAAGAAGTAGAAGAAGGAGAAGGAGAAGGTGAAGTCAGGACGGTGAAGCAGATGAAGCAGAAGAAGGAGAAGGAGAAGGTGAAGCCTGGAGGGCGCAGCAGAAGAAGCAGAAGAAGGAGAAGGAGAAGGTGAAGTCTGGAGTGTGAAGCAGAAGAAGCAGAAGAAGGAGAAGAAGAAGGTGAAGTCTGGAGGGCGCAGGAAAAGAAGCAGAAGAAGGAGAATGAGAAGGTGAAGTCTGGAGGGTGAATCAGAAGAAGCAGAAGAAGGAGAAGGAGTAGGTGAAGTCTGGAGGTTGAATCAGAAGACGTAGAAGAAGGAGAAGGAGAAGGTGAAGTCTGGAGGGTGAAGCAGAAGAAGTAGAAGAAGGAGAAGGAGAAGGTGAAGTCTGGAGGGTGAATCAGAAGAAGCAGAAGAAGGAGAAGGAGAAGGTGAAGTCTGGAGGGTGAATCAGAAGAAGCAGAAGAAGGAGAAGGAGAAGATGAAGTCTAGAGGGTGAATCGGAAGAAGTAGAAGAAGGAGAAGGAGAAGGTGAAGTCTGGAGGGTGAATCAGAAGAAGTAGAAGAAGGAGAAGGAGAAGTTGAAGTCTGGAGGGTGAATCAGAAGAAGCAGAAGAAGGAGAAGGAGAAGGTGAAGTCTGGAGGGTGAATCAGAAGAAGCAGAAGAAGGAGAAGGAGAAGATGAAGTCTGGAGGGTGAATCAGAAGAAGTAGAAGAAGGAGAAGGAGAAGATGAAGTCTGGAGGGTGAATCAGAAGAAACAGAAGATGGAGAAGGAGAAGGTGAAGTCTGGAGGGTGAATCAGAAGAAGTAGAAGAAGGAGAAGGAGAAGGTGTAGTCTGGAGGGTGAATCAGAAGAAGTAGACGAAGGAGAAGGAGAAGGTGAAGTCTGGAGGGTGAATCAGAAGAAGCAGAAGAAGGAGAAGGAGAAGGTGAAGTCTGGAGGGTGAATCAGAAGAAGTAGAAGAAGGAGAAGGAGAAGGTGAAGTCTGGAGGGTGAATCAGAAGAAGCAGAAGAAGGAGAAGGAGAAGGTGAAGTCTGGAGGGGGAATCAGAAGAAGCAGAAGAAGGAGAAGGAGAAGGTGAAGTCTGGAGGGTGAATCAGAAGAAGTAGAAGAAGGAGAAGGAGAAGTTGAAGTCTGGAGGGTGAAGCAGAAGAAGTAGAAGAAGGAGAAGGAGAAGGTGAAGTCAGGAGGGTGAATCAGAAGAAGTAGAAGAAGGAGAAGGAGAAGGTGAAGTCAGGAGGGTGAATCAGAAGAAGCAGAAGAAGGAGATAGAGAAGGTGAAGTCTGGAGGGTGAATCAGAAGAATCAGAAGAAGGAGAAGGAGAAGGTGAAGTCTGGAGGGTGAAGCAGAAGAAGCAGAAGAAAGAGAAGGAGAAGGTGAACTCTGGAGGGTGAAGCAGAAGAAACAGAAGAAGGAGAAGGAGAAGGTGAAGACTGGAGGGTGAATCAGAAGAAGTAGAAGAAGGAGAAGGAGAAGGTGAAGTCTGGAGGGTGAATCAGAAGAAGTAGAAGAAGGAGAAGGAGAAGGTGAAGTCTGGAGGGTGAATCAGAAGAAGCAGAAGAAGGAGAAGGAGAAGGTGAAGTCTGGAGGGTGAATCAGAAGAAGCAGAAGAAGGAGAAGGAGAAGATGAAGTCTGGAGGGTGAATCAGAAGAAGTAGAAGAAGGAGAAGGAGAAGGTGAAGTCTGGAGGGTGAATCAGAAGAAGTAGAAGAAGGAGAAAGAGAAGATGAAGTCTGGAGGGTGAATCAGAAGAAACAGAAGATGGAGAAGGAGAAGGTGAAGTCTGGAGGGTGAATCAGAAGAAGTAGAAGAAGGAGAAGGAGAAGGTGTAGTCTGGAGGGTGAATCAGAAGAAGTAGACGAAGGAGAAGGAGAAGGTGAAGTCTGGAGGGTGAATCAGAAGAAGCAGAAGAAGGAGAAGGAGAAGGTGAAGTCTGGAGGGTGAATCAGAAGAAGTAGAAGAAGGAGAAGGTGAAGTCTGGAGGGTGAATCAGAAGAAGCAGAAGAAGGAGAAGGAGAAGGTGAAGTCTGGAGGGTGAATCAGAAGAAGCAGAAGAAGGAGAAGGAGAAGGTGAAGTCTGGAGGGTGAATCAGAAGAAGTAGAAGAAGGAGAAGGAGAAGTTGAAGTCTGGAGGGTGAAGCAGAAGAAGTAGAAGAAGGAGAAGGAGAAGGTGAAGTCAGGAGGGTGAATCAGAAGAAGTAGAAGAAGGAGAAGGAGAAGGTGAAGTCAGGAGGGTGAATCAGAAGAAGCAGAAGAAGGAGATAGAGAAGGTGAAGTCTGGAGGGTGAATCAGAAGAATCAGAAGAAGGAGAAGGAGAAGGTGAAGTCTGGAGGGTGAAGCAGAAGAAGCAGAAGAAAGAGAAGGAGAAGGTGAAGTCTGGAGGGTGAAGCAGAAGAAACAGAAGAAGGAGAAGGAGAAGGTGAAGACTGGAGGGTGAATCAGAAGAAGTAGAAGAAGGAGAAGGAGAAGGTGAAGTCTGGAGGGTGAATCAGAAGAAGTAGAAGAAGGAGAAGGAGAAGGTGAAGTCTGGAGGGTGAAGCAGAAGAAGCAGAAGAAAGAGAAGGAGAAGGTGAAGTCTGGAGGGTGAAGCAGAAGAAACAGAAGAAGGAGAAGGAGAAGGTGAAGACTGGAGGGTGAATCAGAAGAAGTAGAAGAAGGAGAAGGAGAAGGTGAAGTCTGGAGGGTGAATCAGAAGAAGTAGAAGAAGGAGAAGGAGAAGGTGAAGTCTGGAGGGTGAATCAGAAGAAGCAGAAGAAGGAGAAGGAGAAGGTGAAGTCTGGAGGGTGAATCAGAAGAAGCAGAAGAAGGAGAAGGAGAAGATGAAGTCTGGAGGGTGAATCAGAAGAAGTAGAAGAAGAAGAAGGAGAAGGTGAGGTCTTGAGGGTGAATCAGAAGAAGCAGAAGAAGGAGAAGGAGAAGGTGAAGTCTGGAGGGTGAATCAGAAGAAGCAGAAGAAGGAGAAGGAGAAGGTGAAGTCTGGAGGGTGAATCAGAAGAAGCAGAAGAAGAAGAAGGAGAAGGTGAAGTCAGGAAGGTGAATCAGAAGAAGCAGAAGAAGGAGAAGGAGAAGGTGAAGTTAGGAGGGTGAATCAGAAGAAGCAGAAGAAGGAGAAGGAGCAGGTGAAGTCAGGGGGGTGTAGCAGAAGAAGTAGAAGAAGGAGAAGGAGAAGGTGAAGTCAGGACGGTGAAGCAGATGAAGCAGAAGAAGGAGAAGGAGAAGCTGAAGCCTGGAGGGCGCAGCAGAAGAAGCAGAAGAAGGAGAAGGAGAAGGTGAAGTCTGGAGTGTGAAGCAGAAGAAGCAGAAGAAGGAGAAGAAGAAGGTGAAGTCTGGAGGGCGCAGGAAAAGAAGCAGAAGAAGGAGAATGAGAAGGTGAAGTCTGGAGGGTGAATCAGAAGAAGCAGAAGAAGGAGAAGGAGTAGGTGAAGTCTGGAGGTTGAATCAGAAGACGTAGAAGAAGGAGAAGGAGAAGGTGAAGTCTGGAGGGTGAAGCAGAAGAAGTAGAAGAAGGAGAAGGAGAAGGTGAAGTCAGGAGGGTGAATCAGAAGAAGTAGAAGAAGGAGAAGGAGAAGGTGAAGTCAGGAGGGTGAATCAGAAGAAGCAGAATAAGGAGAAGGAGAAGGTGAAGTCTGGAGGGTGAATCAGAAGAAGCAGAATAAGGAGAAGGAGAAGGTGAAGTCTGGAGGGTGAATCAGAAGAAGCAGAAGAAGGAGAAGGAGAAGGTGAAGTCTGGAGGGTGAATCAGAAGAAGCAGAAGAAGGAGAAGGAGAAGGTGATGTCTGGAGGGTGAAGCAGAAGAAGCAGAAGCAGGAGAAGGAGAAGGTGAAGTCAGGAGGGTGAATCAGAAGAAGTAGAAGAAGGAGAAGGAGAAGGTGAAGTCAGGAGGGTGAAGCAGAAGAAGCAGAAGAAGGAGAAGGAGAAGGTGAAGTCTGGAGGGTGAATCAGAAGAATCAGAAGAAGGAGAAGGAGAAGGTGAAGTCTGGAGGGTGAATCAGAAGAAGCAGAAGAAAGAGAAGGAGAAGGTGAAGTCTGGAGGGTGAAGCAGAAGAAACAGAAGAAGGAGAAGGAGAAGGTGAAGACTGGAGGGTGAATCAGAAGAAGTAGAAGAAGGAGAAGGAGAAGGTGAAGTCTGGAGGGTGAATCAGAAGAAGTAGAAGAAGGAGAAGGAGAAGGTGAAGTCTGGAGGGTGAATCAGAAGAAGCAGAAGAAGGAGAAGGAGAAGGTGAAGTCTGGAGGGTGAATCAGAAGAAGCAGAAGAAGGAGAAGGAGAAGATGAAGTCTAGAGGGTGAATCGGAAGAAGTAGAAGAAGGAGAAGGAGAAGGTGAAGTCTGGAGGGTGAATCAGAAGAAGTAGAAGAAGGAGAAGGAGAAGTTGAAGTCTGGAGGGTGAATCAGAAGAAGCAGAAGAAGGAGAAGGAGAAGGTGAAGTCTGGAGGGTGAATCAGAAGAAGCAGAAGAAGGAGAAGGAGAAGATGAAGTCTGGAGGGTGAATCAGAAGAAGTAGAAGAAGGAGAAGGAGAAGATGAAGTCTGGAGGGTGAATCAGAAGAAACAGAAGATGGAGAAGGAGAAGGTGAAGTCTGGAGGGTGAATCAGAAGAAGTAGAAGAAGGAGAAGGAGAAGGTGTAGTCTGGAGGGTGAATCAGAAGAAGTAGACGAAGGAGAAGGAGAAGGTGAAGTCTGGAGGGTGAATCAGAAGAAGCAGAAGAAGGAGAAGGAGAAGGTGAAGTCTGGAGGGTGAATCAGAAGAAGTAGAAGAAGGAGAAGGAGAAGGTGAAGTCTGGAGGGTGAATCAGAAGAAGCAGAAGAAGGAGAAGGAGAAGGTGAAGTCTGGAGGGGGAATCAGAAGAAGCAGAAGAAGGAGAAGGAGAAGGTGAAGTCTGGAGGGTGAATCAGAAGAAGCAGAAGAAGGAGAAGGAGAAGATGAAGTCTAGAGGGTGAATCGGAAGAAGTAGAAGAAGGAGAAGGAGAAGGTGAAGTCTGGAGGGTGAATCAGAAGAAGTAGAAGAAGGAGAAGGAGAAGTTGAAGTCTGGAGGGTGAATCAGAAGAAGCAGAAGAAGGAGAAGGAGAAGGTGAAGTCTGGAGGGTGAATCAGAAGAAGCAGAAGAAGGAGAAGGAGAAGATGAAGTCTGGAGGGTGAATCAGAAGAAGTAGAAGAAGGAGAAGGAGAAGATGAAGTCTGGAGGGTGAATCAGAAGAAACAGAAGATGGAGAAGGAGAAGGTGAAGTCTGGAGGGTGAATCAGAAGAAGTAGAAGAAGGAGAAGGAGAAGGTGTAGTCTGGAGGGTGAATCAGAAGAAGTAGACGAAGGAGAAGGAGAAGGTGAAGTCTGGAGGGTGAATCAGAAGAAGCAGAAGAAGGAGAAGGAGAAGGTGAAGTCTGGAGGGTGAATCAGAAGAAGTAGAAGAAGGAGAAGGAGAAGGTGAAGTCTGGAGGGTGAATCAGAAGAAGCAGAAGAAGGAGAAGGAGAAGGTGAAGTCTGGAGGGGGAATCAGAAGAAGCAGAAGAAGGAGAAGGAGAAGGTGAAGTCTGGAGGGTGAATCAGAAGAAGTAGAAGAAGGAGAAGGAGAAGTTGAAGTCTGGAGGGTGAAGCAGAAGAAGTAGAAGAAGGAGAAGGAGAAGGTGAAGTCAGGAGGGTGAATCAGAAGAAGTAGAAGAAGGAGAAGGAGAAGGTGAAGTCAGGAGGGTGAATCAGAAGAAGCAGAAGAAGGAGATAGAGAAGGTGAAGTCTGGAGGGTGAATCAGAAGAATCAGAAGAAGGAGAAGGAGAAGGTGAAGTCTGGAGGGTGAAGCAGAAGAAGCAGAAGAAAGAGAAGGAGAAGGTGAAGTCTGGAGGGTGAAGCAGAAGAAACAGAAGAAGGAGAAGGAGAAGGTGAAGACTGGAGGGTGAATCAGAAGAAGTAGAAGAAGGAGAAGGAGAAGGTGAAGTCTGGAGGGTGAATCAGAAGAAGTAGAAGAAGGAGAAGGAGAAGGTGAAGTCTGGAGGGTGAATCAGAAGAAGCAGAAGAAGGAGAAGGAGAAGGTGAAGTCTGGAGGGTGAATCAGAAGAAGCAGAAGAAGGAGAAGGAGAAGATGAAGTCTGGAGGGTGAATCAGAAGAAGTAGAAGAAGGAGAAGGAGAAGGTGAGGTCTGGAGGGTGAATCAGAAGAAGCAGAAAAGGAGAAGGAGAAGGTGAAGTCTGGAGGGTGAATCAGAAGAAGCAGAAGAAGGAGAAGGAGAAGGTGAAGTCTGGAGGGTGAATCAGAAGAAGCAGAATAAGGAGAAGGAGAAGGTGAAGTCTGGAGGGTGAATCAGAAGAAGCAGAAGAAGGAGAAGGAGAAGGTGAAGTCTGGAGGGTGAATCAGAAGAAGTAGACGAAGGAGAAGGAGAAGGTGAAGTCTGGAGGGTGAATCAGAAGAAGCAGAAGAAGGAGAAGGAGAAGGTGAAGTCTGGAGGGTGAATCAGATGAAGTAGAAGAAGGAGAAGGAGAAGGTGAAGTCTGGAGGGTGAATCAGAAGAAGCAGAAGAAGGAGAAGGAGAAGGTGAAGTCTGGAGGGTGAATCAGAAGAAGCAGAAGAAGGAGAAGGAGAAGGTGAAGTCTGGAGGGTGAATCAGAAGAAGTAGAAGAAGGAGAAGGAGAAGTTGAAGTCTGGAGGGTGAAGCAGAGGAAGTAGAAGATGGAGAAGGAGAAGGTGAAGTCAGGAGGGTGAATCAGAAGAAGTAGAAGAAGGAGAAGGAGAAGGTGAAGTCTGGAGGGTGAATCAGAAGAAGCAGAAGATGGAGAAGGAGAAGGTGAAGTCTGGAGGGTGAATCAGAAGAATCAGAAGAAGGAGAAGGAGAAGGTGAAGTCTGGAGGGTGAATCAGAAGAAGCAGAGGAAGGAGAAGGAGAAGGTGAAGTCTGGAGGGTGAATCAGAAGAAGCAGAATAAGGAGAAGGAGAAGGTGAAGTCTGGAGGGTGAATCAGAAGAAGCAGAATAAGGAGAAGGAGAAGGTGAAGTCTGGAGGGTGAATCAGAAGAAGCAGAAGAAGGAGAAGGAGAAGGTGAAGTCTGGAGGGTGAATCAGAAGAAGCAGAAGAAGGAGAAGGAGAAGGTGAAGTCTGGAGGGTGAAGCAGAAGAAGCAGAAGAAGGAGAAGGAGAAGGTGAAGTCAGGAGGGTGAATCAGAAGAAGTAGAAGAAGGAGAAGGAGAAGGTGAAGTCAGGAGGGTGAAGCAGAAGAAGCAGAAGAAGGAGAAGGAGAAGGTGAAGTCTGGAGGGTGAATCAGAAGAATCAGAAGAAGGAGAAGGAGAAGGTGAAGTCTGGAGGGTGAATCAGAAGAAGCAGAAGAAAGAGAAGGAGAAGGTGAAGTCTGGAGGGTGAAGCAGAAGAAACAGAAGAAGGAGAAGGAGAAGGTGAAGACTGGAGGGTGAATCAGAAGAAGTAGAAGAAGGAGAAGGAGAAGGTGAAGTCTGGAGGGTGAATCAGAAGAAGTAGAAGAAGGAGAAGGAGAAGGTGAAGTCTGGAGGGTGAATCAGAAGAAGCAGAAGAAGGAGAAGGTGAAGTCTGGATGGTGAATCAGAAGAAGCAGAAGAAGGAGAAGGAGAAGAGGAAGTCTGGAGGGTGAATCGGAAGAAGTAGAAGAAGGAGAAGGAGAAGGTGAAGTCTGGAGGGTGAATCAGACGAAGTAGAAGAAGGAGAAGGAGAAGTTGAAGTCTGGAGGGTGAATCAGAAGAAGCAGAAGAAGGAGAAGGAGAAGATGAAGTCTGGAGGGTGAATCAGAAGAAGTAGAAGAAGGAGAAGGAGAAGGTGAAGTCTGGAGGGTGAATCAGAAGAAGTAGAAGAAGGAGAAGGAGAAGATGAAGTCTGGAGGGTGAATCAGAAGAAACAGAAGATGGAGAAGGAGAAGGTGAAGTCTGGAGGGTGAATCAGAAGAAGTAGAAGAAGGAGAAGGAGAAGGTGTAGTCTGGAGGGTGAATCAGAAGAAGTAGACGAAGGAGAAGGAGAAGGTGAAGTCTGGAGGGTGAATCAGAAGAAGCAGAAGAAGGAGAAGGAGAAGGTGAAGTCTGGAGGGTGAATCAGAAGAAGTAGAAGAAGGAGAAGGTGAAGTCTGGAGGGTGTATCAGAAGAAGCAGAAGAAGGAGAAGGAGAAGGTGAAGTCTGGAGGGTGAATCAGAAGAAGCAGAAGAAGGAGAAGGAGAAGGTGAAGTCTGGAGGGTGAATCAGAAGAAGTAGAAGAAGGAGAAGGAGAAGTTGAAGTCTGGAGGGTGAAGCAGAAGAGGTAGAAGAAGGAGAAGGAGAAGGTGAAGTCAGGAGGGTGAATCAGAAGAAGTAGAAGAAGGAGAAGGAGAAGGTGAAGTCAGGAGGGTGAATCAGAAGAAGCAGAAGAAGGAGATAGAGAAGGTGAAGTCTGGAGGGTGAATCAGAAGAATCAGAAGAAGGAGAAGGAGAAGGTGAAGTCTGGAGGGTGAAGCAGAAGAAGCAGAAGAAAGAGAAGGAGAAGGTGAAGTCTGGAGGGTGAAGCAGAAGAAACAGAAGAAGGAGAAGGAGAAGGTGAAGACTGGAGGGTGAATCAGAAGAAGTAGAAGAAGGAGAAGGAGAAGGTGAAGTCTGGAGGGTGAATCAGAAGATGTAGAAGAAGGAGAAGGAGAAGGTGAAGTCTGGAGGGTGAATCAGAAGAAGCAGAAGAAGGAGAAGGAGAAGGTGAAGTCTGGAGGGTGAATCAGAAGAAGCAGAAGAAGGAGAAGGAGAAGATGAAGTCTGGAGGGTGAATCAGAAGAAGTAGAAGAAGGAGAAGGAGAAGGTGAGGTCTGGAGGGTGAATCAGAAGAAGCAGAAGAAGGAGAAGGAGAAGGTGAAGTCTGGAGGGTGAATCAGAAGAAGCAGAAGAAGGAGAAGGAGAAGGTGAAGTCTGGAGGGTGAATCAGAAGAAGCAGAAGAAGAAGAAGGAGAACGTGAAGTCAGGAAGGTGAATCAGAAGAAGCAGAAGAAGGAGAAGGATAAGGTGAAGTTAGGAGGGTGAATCAGAAGAAGCAGAAGAAGGAGAAGGAGCAGGTGAAGTCAGGGGGGTGTAGCAGAAGAAGTAGAAGAAGGAGAAGGAGAAGGTGAAGTCAGGACGGTGAAGCAGATGAAGCAGAAGAAGGAGAAGGAGAAGGTCAAGCCTGGAGGGCGCAGCAGAAGAAGCAGAAGAAGGAGAAGGAGAAGGTGAAGTCTGGAGTGTGAAGCAGAAGAAGCAGAAGAAGGAGAAGAAGAAGGTGAAGTCTGGAGGGCGCAGGAAAAGAAGCAGAAGAAGGAGAATGAGAAGGTGAAGTCTGGAGGGTGAATCAGAAGAAGCAGAAGAAGGAGAAGGAGAAGGTGAAGTCTGGAGGTTGAATCAGAAGACGTAGAAGAAGGAGAAGGAGAAGGTGAAGTCTGGAGGGTGAAGCAGAAGAAGTAGAAGAAGGAGAAGGAGAAGGTGAAGTCAGGAGGGTGAATCAGAAGAAGTAGAAGAAGGAGAAGGAGAAGGTGAAGTCAGGAGGGTGAATCAGAAGAAGCAGAATAAGGAGAAGGAGAAGGTGAAGTCTGGAGGGTGAATCAGAAGAAGCAGAAGAAGGAGAAGGAGAAGGTGAAGTCCGGAGGGTGAATCAGAAGAAGCAGAAGAAGGAGAAGGAGAAGGTGATGTCTGGAGGGTGAAGCAGAAGAAGCAGAAGAAGGAGAAGGAGAAGGTGAAGTCTGGAGGGTGAATCAGAAGAATCAGAAGAAGGAGAAGGAGAAGGTGAAGTCTGGAGGGTGAATCAGAAGAAGCAGAAGAAAGAGAAGGAGAAGGTGAAGTCTGGAGGGTGAAGCAGAAGAAACAGAAGAAGGAGAAGGAGAAGGTGAAGACTGGAGGGTGAATCAGAAGAAGTAGAAGAAGGAGAAGGAGAAGGTGAAGTCTGGAGGGTGAATCAGAAGAAGTAGAAGAAGGAGAAGGAGAAGGTGAAGTCTGGAGGGTGAATCAGAAGAAGCAGAAGAAGGAGAAGGAGAAGGTGAAGTCTGGAGGGTGAATCAGAAGAAGCAGAAGAAGGAGAAGGAGAAGATGAACTCTAGAGGGTGAATCGGAAGAAGTAGAAGAAGGAGAAGGAGAAGGTGAAGTCTGGAGGGTGAATCAGAAGAAGTAGAAGAAGGAGAAGGAGAAGTTGAAGTCTGGAGGGTGAATCAGAAGAAGCAGAAGAAGGAGAAGGAGAAGGTGAAGTCTGGAGGGTGAATCAGAAGAAGCAGAAGAAGGAGAAGGAGAAGATGAAGTCTGGAGGGTGAATCAGAAGAAGTAGAAGAAGGAGAAGGAGAAGATGAAGTCTGGAGGGTGAATCAGAAGAAACAGAAGATGGAGAAGGAGAAGGTGAAGTCTGGAGGGTGAATCAGAAGAAGTAGAAGAAGGAGAAGGAGAAGGTGTAGTCTGGAGGGTGAATCAGAAGAAGTAGACGAAGGAGAAGGAGAAGGTGAAGTCTGGAGGGTGAATCAGAAGAAGCAGAAGAAGGAGAAGGAGAAGGTGAAGTCTGGAGGGTGAATCAGAAGAAGTAGAAGAAGGAGAAGGAGAAGGTGAAGTCTGGAGGGTGAATCAGAAGAAGCAGAAGAAGGAGAAGGAGAAGGTGAAGTCTGGAGGGGGAATCAGAAGAAGCAGAAGAAGGAGAAGGAGAAGGTGAAGTCTGGAGGGTGAATCAGAAGAAGTAGAAGAAGGAGAAGGAGAAGTTGAAGTCTGGAGGGTGAAGCAGAAGAAGTAGAAGAAGGAGAAGGAGAAGGTGAAGTCAGGAGGGTGAATCAGAAGAAGTAGAAGAAGGAGAAGGAGAAGGTGAAGTCAGGAGGGTGAATCAGAAGAAGCAGAAGAAGGAGATAGAGAAGGTGAAGTCTGGAGGGTGAATCAGAAGAATCAGAAGAAGGAGAAGGAGAAGGTGAAGTCTGGAGGGTGAAGCAGAAGAAGCAGAAGAAAGAGAAGGAGAAGGTGAAGTCTGGAGGGTGAAGCAGAAGAAACAGAAGAAGGAGAAGGAGAAGGTGAAGACTGGAGGGTGAATCAGAAGAAGTAGAAGAAGGAGAAGGAGAAGGTGAAGTCTGGAGGGTGAATCAGAAGAAGTAGAAGAAGGAGAAGGAGAAGGTGAAGTCTGGAGGGTGAATCAGAAGAAGCAGAAGAAGGAGAAGGAGAAGGTGAAGTCTGGAGGGTGAATCAGAAGAAGCAGAAGAAGGAGAAGGAGAAGATGAAGTCTGGAGGGTGAATCAGAAGAAGTAGAAGAAGGAGAAGGAGAAGGTGAGGTCTGGAGGGTGAATCAGAAGAAGCAGAAAAGGAGAAGGAGAAGGTGAAGTCTGGAGGGTGAATCAGAAGAAGCAGAAGAAGGAGAAGGAGAAGGTGAAGTCAGGAGGGTGAATCAGAAGAAGCAGAAGAAGGAGAAGGAGAAGGTGAAGTTAGGAGGGTGAATCAGAAGAAGCAGAAGAAGGAGAAGGAGCAGGTGAAGTCAGGGGGGTGTAGCAGAAGAAGTAGAAGAAGGAGAAGGAGAAGGTGAAGTCAGGACGGTGAAGCAGATGAAGCAGAAGAAGGAGAAGGAGAAGGTGAAGCCTGGAGGGCGCAGCAGAAGAAGCAGAAGAAGGAGAAGCAGAAGGTGAAGTCTGGAGTGTGAAGCAGAAGAAGCAGAAGAAGGAGAAGGAGAAGGTGAAGTCTGGAGGGTGAATCAGAAGAAGCAGAATAAGGAGAAGGAGAAGGTGAAGTCTGGAGGGTGAATCAGAAGAAGCAGAAGAAGGAGAAGGAGAAGGTGAAGTCTGGAGGGTGAATCAGAAGAAGTAGACGAAGGAGAAGGAGAAGGTGAAGTCTGGAGGGTGAATCAGAAGAAGCAGAAGAAGGAGAAGGAGAAGGTGAAGTCTGGAGGGTGAATCAGATGAAGTAGAAGAAGGAGAAGGAGAAGGTGAAGTCTGGAGGGTGAATCAGAAAAAGCAGAAGAAGGAGAAGGAGAAGGTGAAGTCTGGAGGGTGAATCAGAAGAAGCAGAAGAAGGAGAAGGAGAAGGTGAAGTCTGGAGGGTGAATCAGAAGAAGTAGAAGAAGGAGAAGGAGAAGTTGAAGTCTGGAGGGTGAAGCAGAGGAAGTAGAAGATGGAAAAGGAGAAGGTGAAGTCAGGAGGGTGAATCAGAAGAAGTAGAAGAAGGAGAAGGAGAAGGTGAAGTCTGGAGGGTGAATCAGAAGAAGCAGAAGATGGAGAAGGAGAAGGTGAAGTCTGGAGGGTGAATCAGAAGAATCAGAAGAAGGAGAAGGAGAAGGTGAAGTCTGGAGGGTGAATCAGAAGAAGCAGAGGAAGGAGAAGGAGAAGGTGAAGTCTGGAGGGTGAATCAGAAGAAGCAGAATAAGGAGAAGGAGAAGGTGAAGTCTGGAGGGTGAATCAGAAGAAGCAGAATAAGGAGAAGGAGAAGGTGAAGTCTGGAGGGTGAATCAGAAGAAGCAGAAGAAGGAGAAGGAGAAGGTGAAGTCTGGAGGGTGAATCAGAAGAAGCAGAAGAAGGAGAAGGAGAAGGTGAAGTCTGGAGGGTGAAGCAGAAGAACCAGAAGAAGGAGAAGGAGAAGGTGAAGTCAGGAGGGTGAATCAGAAGAAGTAGAAGAAGGAGAAGGAGAAGGTGAAGTCAGGAGGGTGAAGCAGAAGAAGCAGAAGAAGGAGAAGGAGAAGGTGAAGTCTGGAGGGTGAATCAGAAGAATCAGAAGAAGGAGAAGGAGAAGGTGAAGTCTGGAGGGTGAATCAGAAGAAGCAGAAGAAAGAGAAGGAGAAGGTGAAGTCTGGAGGGTGAAGCAGAAGAAACAGAAGAAGGAGAAGGAGAATGTGAAGACTGGAGGGTGAATCAGAAGAAGTAGAAGAAGGAGAAGGAGAAGGTGAAGTCTGGAGGGTGAATCAGAAGAAGTAGAAGAAGGAGAAGGAGAAGGTGAAGTCTGGAGGGTGAATCAGAAGAAGCAGAAGAAGGAGAAGGTGAAGTCTGGAGGGTGAATCAGAAGAAGCAGAAGAAGGAGAAGGAGAAGAGGAAGTCTGGAGGGTGAATCGGAAGAAGTAGAAGAAGGAGAAGGAGAAGGTGAAGTCTGGAGGGTGAATCAGAAGAAGTAGAAGAAGGAGAAGGAGAAGTTGAAGTCTGGAGGGTGAATCAGAAGAAGCAGAAGAAGGAGAAGGAGAAGATGAAGTCTGGAGGGTGAATCAGAAGAAGTAGAAGAAGGAGAAGGAGAAGGTGAAGTCTGGAGGGTGAATCAGAAGAAGTAGAAGAAGGAGAAGGAGAAGATGAAGTCTGGAGGGTGAATCAGAAGAAACAGAAGATGGAGAAGGAGAAGGTGAAGTCTGGAGGGTGAATCAGAAGAAGTAGAAGAAGGAGAAGGAGAAGGTGTAGTCTGGAGGGTGAATCAGAAGAAGTAGACGAAGGAGAAGGAGAAGGTGAAGTCTGGAGGGTGAATCAGAAGAAGCAGAAGAAGGAGAAGGAGAAGGTGAAGTCTGGAGGGTGAATCAGAAGAAGTAGAAGAAGGAGAAGGTGAAGTCTGGAGGGTGAATCAGAAGAAGCAGAAGAAGGAGAAGGAGAAGGTGAAGTCTGGAGGGTGAATCAGAAAAAGCAGAAGAAGGAGAAGGAGAAGGTGAAGTCTGGAGGGTGAATCAGAAGAAGTAGAAGAAGGAGAAGGAGAAGTTGAAGTCTGGAGGGTGAAGCAGAAGAAGTAGAAGAAGGAGAAGGAGAAGGTGAAGTCAGGAGGGTGAATCAGAAGAAGAAGGAGAAGGAGAAGGTGAAGTCAGGAGGGTGAATCAGAAGAAGCAGAAGAAGGAGATAGAGAAGGTGAAGTCTGGAGGGTGAATCAGAAGAATCAGAAGAAGGAGAAGGAGAAGGTGAAGTCTGGAGGGTGAAGCAGAAGAAGCAGAAGAAAGAGGAGAAGGTGAAGTCTGGAGGGTGAAGCAGAAGAAACAGAAGAAGGAGAAGGAGAAGGTGAAGACTGGAGGGTGAATCAGAAGAAGTAGAAGAAGGAGAAGGAGAAGGTGAAGTCTGGAGGGTGAATCAGAAGAAGTAGAAGAAGGAGAAGGAGAAGGTGAAGTCTGGAGGGTGAATCAGAAGAAGCAGAAGAAGGAGAAGGAGAAGGTGAAGTCTGGAGGGTGAATCAGAAGAAGCAGAAGAAGGAGAAGGAGAAGATGAAGTCTGGAGGGTGAATCAGAAGAAGTAGAAGAAGGAGAAGGAGAAGGTGAGGTCTGGAGGGTGAATCAGAAGAAGCAGAAGAAGGAGAAGGAGAAGGTGAAGTCTGGAGGGTGAATCAGAAGAAGCAGAAGAAGGAGAAGGAGAAGGTGAAGTCTGGAGGGTGAATCAGAAGAAGCAGAAGAAGAAGAAGGAGAAGGTGAAGTCAGGAAGGTGAATCAGAAGAAGCAGAAGAAGGAGAAGGAGAAGGTGAAGTTAGGAGGGTGAATCAGAAGAAGCAGAAGAAGGAGAAGGAGCAGGTGAAGTCAGGGGGGTGTAGCAGAAGAAGTAGAAGAAGGAGAAGGAGAAGGTGAAGTCAGGACGGTGAAGCAGATGAAGCAGAAGAAGGAGAAGGAGAAGGTGAAGCCTGGAGGGCGCAGCAGAAGAAGCAGAAGAAGGAGAAGGAGAAGGTGAAGTCTGGAGTGTGAAGCAGAAGAAGCAGAAGAAGGAGAAGAAGAAGGTGAAGTCTGGAGGGCGCAGGAAAAGAAGCAGAAGAAGGAGAATGAGAAGGTGAAGTCTGGAGGGTGAATCAGAAGAAGCAGAAGAAGGAGAAGGAGAAGGTGAAGTCTGGAGGTTGAATCAGAAGACGTAGAAGAAGGAGAAGGAGAAGGTGAAGTCTGGAGGGTGAAGCAGAAGAAGTAGAAGAAGGAGAAGGAGAAGGTGAAGTCAGGAGGGTGAATCAGAAGAAGCAGAAGAAGGAGAAGGAGAAGATGAAGTCTGGAGGGTGAATCAGAAGAAGTAGAAGAAGGAGAAGGAGAAGGTGAGGTCTGGAGGGTGAATCAGAAGAAGCAGAAGAAGGAGAAGGAGAAGGTGAAGTCTGGAGGGTGAATCAGAAGAAGCAGAAGAAGGAGAAGGAGAAGGTGAAGTCTGGAGGGTGAATCAGAAGAAGCAGAAGAAGAAGAAGGAGAAGGTGAAGTCAGGAAGGTGAATCAGAAGAAGCAGAAGAAGGAGAAGGAGAAGGTGAAGTTAGGAGGGTGAATCAGAAGAAGCAGAAGAAGGAGAAGGAGCAGGTGAAGTCAGGGGGGTGTAGCAGAAGAAGTAGAAGAAGGAGAAGGAGAAGGTGAAGTCAGGACGGTGAAGCAGATGAAGCAGAAGAAGGAGAAGGAGAAGGTGAAGCCTGGAGGGCGCAGCAGAAGAAGCAGAAGAAGGAGAAGGAGAAGGTGAAGTCTGGAGTGTGAAGCAGAAGAAGCAGAAGAAGGAGAAGAAGAAGGTGAAGTCTGGAGGGCGCAGGAAAAGAAGCAGAAGAAGGAGAATGAGAAGGTGAAGTCTGGAGGGTGAATCAGAAGAAGCAGAAGAAGGAGAAGGAGAAGGTGAAGTCTGGAGGTTGAATCAGAAGACGTAGAAGAAGGAGAAGGAGAAGGTGAAGTCTGGAGGGTGAAGCAGAAGAAGTAGAAGAAGGAGAAGGAGAAGGTGAAGTCAGGAGGGTGAATCAGAAGAAGTAGAAGAAGGAGAAGGAGAAGGTGAAGTCAGGAGGGTGAATCAGAAGAATCAGAAGAAGGAGAAGGAGAAGGTGAAGTCTGGAGGGTGAATCAGAAGAAGCAGAAGAAAGAGAAGGAGAAGGTGAAGTCTGGAGGGTGAAGCAGAGGATACAGAAGAAGGAGAAGGAGAAGGTGAAGACTGGAGGGTGAATCAGAAGAAGTAGAAGAAGGAGAAGGAGAAGGTGAAGTCTGGAGGGTGAATCAGAAGAAGCAGAAGAAGGAGAAGGAGAAGGTGAAGTCTGGAGGGTAAATCAGAAGAAGCAGAAGAAGGAGAAGGAGAAGATGAAGTCTGGAGGGTGAATCAGAAGAAGTAGAAGAAGGAGAAGGAGAAGGTGAAGTCTGGAGGGTGAATCAGAAGAAGTAGAAGAAGGAGAAGGAGAAGATGAAGTCTGGAGGGTGAATCAGAAGAAGCAGAAGAAGGAGAAGGAGAAGGTGAAGTTAGGAGGGTGAATCAGAAGAAGCAGAAGAAGGAGAAGGAGCAGGTGAAGTCAGGGGGGTGTAGCAGAAGAAGTAGAAGAAGGAGAAGGAGAAGGTGAAGTCAGGACGGTGAAGCAGATGAAGCAGAAGAAGGAGAAGGAGAAGGTGAAGCCTGGAGGGCGCAGCAGAAGAAGCAGAAGAAGGAGAAGGAGAAGGTGAAGTCTGGAGTGTGAAGCAGAAGAAGCAGAAGAAGGAGAAGAAGAAGGTGAAGTCTGGAGGGCGCAGGAAAAGAAGCAGAAGAAGGAGAATGAGAAGGTGAAGTCTGGAGGGTGAATCAGAAGAAGCAGAAGAAGGAGAAGGAGAAGGTGAAGTCTGGAGGTTGAATCAGAAGACGTAGAAGAAGGAGAAGGAGAAGGTGAAGTCTGGAGGGTGAAGCAGAAGAAGTAGAAGAAGGAGAAGGAGAAGGTGAAGTCAGGAGGGTGAATCAGAAGAAGTAGAAGAAGGAGAAGGAGAAGGTGAAGTCAGGAGGGTGAATCAGAAGAATCAGAAGAAGGAGAAGGAGAAGGTGAAGTCTGGAGGGTGAATCAGAAGAAGCAGAAGAAAGAGAAGGAGAAGGTGAAGTCTGGAGGGTGAAGCAGAAGATACAGAAGAAGGAGAAGGAGAAGGTGAAGACTGGAGGGTGAATCAGAAGAAGTAGAAGAAGGAGAAGGAGAAGGTGAAGTCTGGAGGGTGAATCAGAAGAAGCAGAAGAAGGAGAAGGAGAAGGTGAAGTCTGGAGGGTAAATCAGAAGAAGCAGAAGAAGGAGAAGGAGAAGATGAAGTCTGGAGGGTGAATCAGAAGAAGTAGAAGAAGGAGAAGGAGAAGGTGAAGTCTGGAGGGTGAATCAGAAGAAGTAGAAGAAGGAGAAGGAGAAGATGAAGTCTGGAGGGTGAATCAGAAGAAACAGAAGAAGGAGAAGGAGAGGGTGAAGTCTGGAGGGTGAATCAGAAGAAGTAGAAGAAGGAGAAGGAGAAGGTGTAGTCTGGAGGGTGAATCAGAAGAAGTAGACGAAGGAGAAGGAGAAGGTGAAGTCTGGAGGGTGAATCAGAAGAAGCAGAAGAAGGAGAAGGAGAAGGTGAAGTCTGGAGGGTGAATCAGATGAAGTAGAAGAAGGAGAAGGAGAAGGTGAAGTCTGGAGGGTGAATCAGAAGAAGCAGAAGAAGGAGAAGGAGAAGGTGAAGTCTGGAGGGTGAATCAGAAGAAGCAGAAGAAGTAGAAGGAGAAGGTGAAATCTGGAGGGTGAATCAGAAGAAGTAGAAGAAGGAGAAGGAGAAGTTGAAGTCTGGAGGGTGAAGCAGAAGAAGTAGAAGATGGAGAAGGAGAAGGTGAAGTCAGGAGGGTGAATCAGAAGAAGTAGAAGAAGGAGAAGGAGAAGGTGAAGTCAGGAGGGTGAATCAGAAGAAGCAGAAGATGGAGAAGGAGAAGGTGAAGTCTGGAGGGTGAATCAGAAGAATCAGAAGAAGGAGAAGGAGAAGGTGAAGTCTGGAGGGTGAATCAGAAGAAGCAGAGGAAGGAGAAGGAGAAGGTGAAGTCTGGAGGGTGAATCAGAAGAAGCAGAATAAGGAGAAGGAGAAGGTGAAGTCTGGAGGGTGAATCAGAAGAAGCAGAATAAGGAGAAGGAGAAGGTGAAGTCTGGAGGGTGAATCAGAAGAAGCAGAAGAAGGAGAAGGAGAAGGTGAAGTCTGGAGGGTGAATCAGAAGAAGCAGAAGAAGGAGAAGGAGAAGGTGAAGTCTGGAGGGTGAAGCAGAAGAAGTAGAAGAAGGAGAAGGAGATGCTGAAGTCAGGAGGGTGAATCAGAAGAAGTAGAAGAAGGAGAAGGAGAAGGTGAAGTCAGGAGGGTGAATCAGTGGAAGCAGAAGAAGGAGAAGGAGAAGGTGAAGTCTGGAGGGTGAAACAGAAGAATCAGAAGAAGGAGAAGGAGAAGGTGAAGTCTGGAGGGTGAATCAGAAGAAGCAGAAGAAAGAGAAGGGGAAGGTGAAGTCTGGAGGGTGAAGCAGAAGAAACAGAAGAAGGAGAAGGAGAAGGTGAAGACTGGAGGGTGAATCAGAAGAAGTAGAAGAAGGAGAAGGAGAAGGTGAAGTCTGGAGGGTGAATCAGAAGAAGTAGAAGAAGGAGAAGGAGAAGGTGAAGTCTGGAGGGTGAATCAGAAGAAGCAGAAGAAGGAGAAGGAGAAGGTGAAGTCTGGAGGGTGAATCAGAAGAAGCAGAAGAAGGAGAAGGAGAAGATGAAGTCTGGAGGGTGAATCGGAAGAAGTAGAAGAAGGAGAAGGAGAAGGTGAAGTCTGGAGGGTGAATCAGAAGAAGTAGAAGAAGGAGAAGGAGAAGTTGAAGTCTGGAGGGTGAATCAGAAGAAGCAGAAGAAGGAGAAGGAGAAGGTGAAGTCTGGAGGGTGAATCAGAAGAAGCAGAAGAAGGAGAAGGAGAAGATGAAGTCTGGAGGGTGAATCAGAAGAAGTAGAAGAAGGAGAAGGAGAAGGTGAAGTCTGGAGGGTGAATCAGAAGAAGTAGAAGAAGGAGAAGGAGAAGATGAAGTCTGGAGGGTGAATCAGAAGAAACAGAAGAAGGAGGAGGAGAAGGTGAAGTCTGGAGGGTGAATCAGAAGAAGTAGAAGAAGGAGAAGGAGAAGGTGTAGTCTGGAGGGTGAATCAGAAGAAGTAGACGAAGGAGAAGGAGAAGGTGAAGTCTGGAGGGTGAATCAGAAGAAGCAGAAGAAGGAGAAGGAGAAGGTGAAGTCTGGAGGGTGAATCAGAAGAAGTAGAAGAAGGAGAAGGAGAAGGTGAAGTCTGGAGGGTGAATCAGAAGAAGCAGAAGAAGGAGAAGGAGAAGATGAAGTCTGGAGGGTGAAGCAGAAGAAGCAGAAGAAAGAGAAGGAAAAGGTGAAGTCTGGAGGGTGAAGCAGAAGAAACAGAAGAAGGAGAAGGAGAAGGTGAAGTCTGGAGGGTGAAGCAGAAGAAGTAGAAGAAGGAGAAGGAGAAGCTGAAGTCAGGAGGGTGAATCAGAAGAAGTAGAAGAAGGAGAAGGAGAAGGTGAAGTCAGGAGGGTGAATCAGAAGAAGCAGAAGAAGGAGAAGGAGAAGGTGAAGTCTGGAGGGTGAAACAGAAGAATCAGAAGAAGGAGAAGGAGAAGGTGAAGTCTGGAGGGTGAATCAGAAGAAGTAGAAGAAAGAGAAGGAGAAGGTGAAGTCTGGAGGGTGAAGCAGAAGAAACAGAAGAAGGAGAAGGAGAAAGTGAAGACTGGAGGGTGAATCAGAAGAAGTAGAAGAAGGAGAAGGAGAAGGTGAAGTCTGGAGGGTGAATCAGAAGAAGTAGAAGAAGGAGAAGGAGAAGGTGAAGTCTGGAGGGTGAATCAGAAGAAGCAGAAGAAGGAGAAGGAGAAGGTGAAGTCTGGAGGGTGAATCAGAAGAAGCAGAAGAAGGAGAAGGAGAAGATGAAGTCTGGAGGGAGAATCGGAAGAAGTAGAAGAAGGAGAAGGAGAAGGTGAAGTCTGGAGGGTGAATCAGAAGAAGTAGAAGAAGGAGAAGGAGAAGTTGAAGTCTGGAGGGTGAATCTGAAGAAGCAGAAGAAGGAGAAGGAGAAGGTGAAGTCTGGAGGGTGAATCAGAAGAAGCAGAAGAAGGAGAAGGAGAAGATGAAGTCTGGAGGGTGAATCAGAAGAAGTAGAAGAAGGAGAAGGAGAAGGTGAAGTCTGGAGGGTGAATCAGAAGAAGTAGAAGAAGGAGAAGGAGAAGATGAAGTCTGGAGGGTGAATCAGAAGAAACAGAAGAAGGAGGAGGAGAAGGTGAAGTCTGGAGGGTGAATCAGAAGAAGTAGAAGAAGGAGAAGGAGAAGGTGTAGTCTGGAGGGTGAATCAGAAGAAGTAGACGAAGGAGAAGGAGAAGGTGAAGTCTGGAGGGCGAATCAGAAGAAGCAGAAGAAGGAGAAGGAGAAGGTGAAGTCTGGAGGGTTAATCAGAAGATGTAGAAGAAGGAGAAGGAGAAGGTGAAGTCTGGAGGGTGAATCAGAAGAAGCAGAAGAAGGAGAAGGAGAAGGTGAAGTCTGGAGGGTGAATCAGAAGAAGCAGAAGAAGGAGAAGGAGAAGGTGAAGTCAGGAGGGTGAATCAGAAGAAGTAGAAGAAGGAGAAGGAGAAGTTGAAGTCTGGAGGGTGAAGCAGATAAGTGGAAGATGGAGAAGGAGAAGGTGAAGTCAGGAGGGTGAATCAGAAGAAGTAGAAGAAGGAGAAGGAGAAGGTGAAGTCAGGAGGGTGAATCAGAAGAAGCAGAAGATGGAGAAGGAGAAGGTGAAGTCTGGAGGGTGAATCAGAAGAATCAGAAGAAGGAGAAGGAGAAGGTGAAGTCTGGAGGGTGAATCAGAAGAAGCAAAGGAAGGAGAAGGAGAAGGTGAAGTCTGGAGGGTGAATCAGAAGAAGTAGAAGAAGGAGAAGGAGAAGGTGAAGTCTGGAGGGTGAATCAGAAGAAGCAGAATAAGGAGAAGGAGAAGGTGAAGTCTGGAGGGTGAATCAGAAGAAGCAGAAGAAGGAGAAGGAGAAGGTGAAGTCTGGAGGGTGAATCAGAAGAAGCAGAAGAAGGAGAAGGAGAAGGTGAAGTCTGGAGGGTGAAGCAGAAGAAGTAGAAGAAGGAGAAGGAGATGCTGAAGTCAGGAGGGTGAATCAGAAGAAGTAGAAGAAGGAGAAGGAGAAGGTGAAGTCAGGAGGGTGAATCAGAAGAAGCAGAAGAAGGAGAAGGAGAAGGTGAAGTCTGGAGGGTGAAACAGAAGAATCAGAAGAAGGAGAAGGAGAAGGTGAAGTCTGGAGGGTGAATCAGAAGAAGCAGAAGAAAGAGAAGGGGAAGGTGAAGTCTGGAGGGTGAAGCAGAAGAAACAGAAGAAGGAGAAGGAGAAGGTGAAGACTGGAGGGTGAATCAGAAGAAGTAGAAGAAGGAGAAGGAGAAGGTGAAGTCTGGAGGGTGAATCAGAAGAAGTAGAAGAAGGAGAAGGAGAAGGTGAAGTCTGGAGGGTGAATCAGAAGAAGCAGAAGAAGGAGAAGGAGAAGGTGAAGTCTGGAGGGTGAATCAGAAGAAGCAGAAGAAGGAGAAGGAGAAGATGAAGTCTGGAGGGTGAATCGGAAGAAGTAGAAGAAGGAGAAGGAGAAGGTGAAGTCTGGAGGGTGAATCAGAAGAAGTAGAAGAAGGAGAAGGAGAAGTTGAAGTCTGGAGGGTGAATCAGAAGAAGCAGAAGAAGGAGAAGGAGAAGGTGAAGTCTGGAGGGTGAATCAGAAGAAGCAGAAGAAGGAGAAGGAGAAGATGAAGTCTGGAGGGTGAATCAGAAGAAGTAGAAGAAGGAGAAGGAGAAGGTGAAGTCTGGAGGGTGAATCAGAAGAAGTAGAAGAAGGAGAAGGAGAAGATGAAGTCTGGAGGGTGAATCAGAAGAAACAGAAGAAGGAGGAGGAGAAGGTGAAGTCTGGAGGGTGAATCAGAAAAAGTAGAAGAAGGAGAAGGAGAAGGTGTAGTCTGCAGGGTGAATCAGAAGAAGTAGACGAAGGAGAAGGAGAAGGTGAAGTCTGGAGGGTGAATCAGAAGAAGCAGAAGAAGGAGAAGGAGAAGGTGAAGTCTGGAGGGTGAATCAGAAGAAGTAGAAGAAGGAGAAGGAGAAGGTGAAGTCTGGAGGGTGAATCAGAAGAAGCAGAAGAAGGAGAAGGAGAAGATGAAGTCTGGAGGGTGAAGCAGAAGAAGCAGAAGAAAGAGAAGGAAAAGGTGAAGTCTGGAGGGTGAAGCAGAAGAAACAGAAGAAGGAGAAGGAGAAGGTGAAGTCTGGAGGGTGAAGCAGAAGAAGTAGAAGAAGGAGAAGGAGAAGCTGAAGTCAGGAGGGTGAATCAGAAGAAGTAGAAGAAGGAGAAGGAGAAGGTGAAGTCAGGAGGGTGAATCAGAAGAAGCAGAAGAAGGAGAAGGAGAAGGTGAAGTCTGGAGGGTGAAACAGAAGAATCAGAAGAAGGAGAAGGAGAAGGTGAAGTCTGGAGGGTGAATCAGAAGAAGCAGAAGAAAGAGAAGGAGAAGGTGAAGTCTGGAGGGTGAAGCAGAAGAAACAGAAGAAGGAGAAGGAGAAAGTGAAGACTGGAGGGTGAATCAGAAGAAGTAGAAGAAGGAGAAGGAGAAGGTGAAGTCTGGAGGGTGAATCAGAAGAAGTAGAAGAAGGAGAAGGAGAAGGTGAAGTCTGGAGGGTGAATCAGAAGAAGCAGAAGAAGGAGAAGGAGAAGGTGAAGTCTGGAGGGTGAATCAGAAGAAGCAGAAGAAGGAGAAGGAGAAGATGAAGTCTGGAGGGAGAATCGGAAGAAGTAGAAGAAGGAGAAGGAGAAGGTGAAGTCTGGAGGGTGAATCAGAAGAAGTAGAAGAAGGAGAAGGAGAAGTTGAAGTCTGGAGGGTGAATCAGAAGAAGCAGAAGAAGGAGAAGGAGAAGGTGAAGTCTGGAGGGTGAATCAGAAGAAGCAGAAGAAGGAGAAGGAGAAGATGAAGTCTGGAGGGTGAATCAGAAGAAGTAGAAGAAGGAGAAGGAGAAGGTGAAGTCTGGAGGGTGAATCAGAAGAAGTAGAAGAAGGAGAAGGAGAAGATGAAGTCTGGAGGGTGAATCAGAAGAAACAGAAGAAGGAGGAGGAGAAGGTGAAGTCTGGAGGGTGAATCAGAAGAAGTAGAAGAAGGAGAAGGAGAAGGTGTAGTCTGGAGGGTGAATCAGAAGAAGTAGACGAAGGAGAAGGAGAAGGTGAAGTCTGGAGGGTGAATCAGAAGAAGCAGAAGAAGGAGAAGGAGAAGGTGAAGTCTGGAGGGTTAATCAGAAGATGTAGAAGAAGGAGAAGGAGAAGGTGAAGTCTGGAGGGTGAATCAGAAGAAGCAGAAGAAGGAGAAGGAGAAGGTGAAGTCTGGAGGGTGAATCAGAAGAAGCAGAAGAAGGAGAAGGAGAAGGTGAAGTCAGGAGGGTGAATCAGAAGAAGTAGAAGAAGGAGAAGGAGAAGTTGAAGTCTGGAGGGTGAAGCAGATAAGTGGAAGATGGAGAAGGAGAAGGTGAAGTCAGGAGGGTGAATCAGAAGAAGTAGAAGAAGGAGAAGGAGAAGGTGAAGTCAGGAGGGTGAATCAGAAGAAGCAGAAGATGGAGAAGGAGAAGGTGAAGTCTGGAGGGTGAATCAGAAGAATCAGAAGAAGGAGAAGGAGAAGGTGAAGTCTGGAGGGTGAATCAGAAGAAGCAAAGGAAGGAGAAGGAGAAGGTGAAGTCTGGAGGGTGAATCAGAAGAAGCAGAATAAGGAGAAGGAGAAGGTGAAGTCTGGAGGGTGAATCAGAAGAAGCAGAATAAGGAGAAGGAGAAGGTGAAGTCTGGAGGGTGAATCAGAAGAAGCAGAAGAAGGAGAAGGAGAAGGTGAAGTCTGGAGGGTGAATCAGAAGAAGTAGAAGAAGGAGAAGGAGAAGGTGAAGTCTGGAGGGTCAAGCAGAAGAAGTAGAAGAAGGAGAAGGAGAAGGTGAAGTCAGGAGGGTGAATCAGAAGAAGTAGAAGAAGGAGAAGGAGAAGGTGAAGTCAGGAGGGTGAATCAGAAGAAGCAGAAGAAGGAGAAGGAGAAGGTGAAGTCTGGAGGGTGAATCAGAAGAATCAGAAGAAGGAGAAGGAGAAGGTGAAGTCTGGAGGGTGAATCAGAAGAAGCAGAAGAAAGAGAAGGAGAAGGTGAAGTCTGGAGGGTGAAGCAGAAGAAACAGAAGAAGGAGAAGGAGAAGGTGAAGACTGGAGGGTGAATCAGAAGAAGTAGAAGAAGGAGAAGGAGAAGGTGAAGTCTGGAGGGTGAATCAGAAGAAGTAGAAGAAGGAGAAGGAGAAGGTGAAGTCTGGAGGGTGAATCAGAAGAAGCAGAAGAAGGAGAAGGAGAAGGTGAAGTCTGGAGGGTGAATCAGAAGAAGTAGAAGAAGGAGAAGGAGAAAATGAAGTCTGGAGGGTGAATCAGAAGAAGTAGAAGAAGGAGAAGGAGAAGGTGAAGTCTGGAGGGTGAATCAGAAGTAGTAGAAGAAGGAGAAGGAGAAGGTGAAGTCTGGAGGGTGAATCAGAAGAAACAGAAGAAGGAGAAGGAGAAGGTGAAGTCTGGAGGGTGAATCAGAAGAAGTAGAAGAAGGAGAAGGAGAAGGTGTAGTCTGGAGGGTGAATCAGAAGAAGTAGAAGAAGGAGATGGAGAAGGTGAAGTCTGGAGGGTGAATCAGAAGAAACAGAAGAAGGAGAAGGAGAAGGTGAAGTCTGGAGGGTGAATCAGAAGAAGTAGAAGAAGGAGAAGGAGAAGGTGTAGTCTGGAGGGTGAATCAGAAGAAGCAGAAGAAGGAGATGGAGAAGGTGAAGTCTGGAGGGTGAATCAGAAGAAGTAGAAGAAGGAGAAGGAGAAGGTGAAGTCTGGAGGGTGAATCAGAAGAAGCAGAAGAAGGAGAAGGAGAAGGTGAAGTCTGGAGGGTGAATCAGAAGAATCAGAAGAAGGAGAAGGAGAAGGTGAAGTCTGGAGGGTGAATCAGAAGAAGCAGAAGAAAGAGAAGGAGAAGGTGAAGTCTGGAGGGTGAATCAGAAGAAGTAGAAGAAGGAGAAGGAGAAGGTGAAGTCTGGAGGGTGAATCAGAAGAAGCAGAAGAAGGAGAAGGAGAAGGTGAAGTCTGGAGGGTGAATCAGAAGAAGTAGACGAAGGAGAAGGAGAAGGTGAAGTCTGGAGGGTGAATCAGAAGAAGCAGAAGAAGGAGATGGAGAAGGTGAAGTCTGGAGGGTGAATCAGAAGAAGTAGAAGAAGGAGAAGGTGAAGGTGAAGTCTGGAGGGTGAATCAGAAGAAGCAGAAGAAGGAGAAGGAGAAGGTGAAGTCTGGAGGGTGAATCAGAAGAAGCAGAAGAAGGAGAAGGAGAAGGTGAAGTCTGGAGGGTGATTCAGAAGAAGCAGAATAAGGAGAAGGAGAAGGTGAAGTCTGGAGGGTGAATCAGAAGAAGCAGAAGAAGGAGAAGGAGAAGGTGAAGTCTGGCGGGTGAATCAGAAGAAGAAGAAGAAGGAGAAGGAGAAGGTGAAGTCTGGAGGGTGAATCAGAAGAAGTAGAAGAAGGAGAAAGAGAAGGTGAAGTCTGGATGGTGAATCAGAAGAAGTAGAAGAAGGAGAAGGAGAAGGTGAAGTCTGGAGGGTGAAGCAGAAGAAGTAGAAGAAGGAGAAGGAGAAGGTGAAGTCAGGATGGTGAATCAGAAGATGTAGAAGAAGGAGAAGGAGAAGGTGAAGTCAGGAGGGTGAATCAGAAGAAGCAGAAGAAGGAGAAGGAGAAGGTGAAGTCTGGAGGGTGAATCAGAAGAAGTAGAAGAAGGAGAAGGAGAAGGTGAAGTCTGGAGGGTGAATCAGAAGAATCAGAAGAAGGAGAAGGAGAAGGTGAAGTCTGGAGGGTGAATCAGAAGAAGCAGAAGAAGGAGAAGGAGAAGGTGAAGTCTGGAGGGTGAATCAGAAGAAGCAGAAGAAGGAGAAGGAGAAGGTGAAGTCTGGAGGGTGAATCAGAAGAAGCAGAATAAGGAGAAGGAGAAGGTGAAGTCTGGAGGGTGAATCAGAAGAAGCAGAAGAAGGAGAAGGAGAAGGTGAAGTCTGGAGGGTGAATCAGAAGAAGTAGAAGAAGGAGAAGGAGAAGGTGAAGTCTGGAGGGTGAAGCAGAAGAAGTAGAAGAAGGAATAGGAGAAGGTGAAGTCAGGAGGGTGAATCAGAAGAAGTAGAAGAAGGAGAAGGAGAAGGTGAAGTCAGGAGGGTGAATCAGAAGAAGCAGAAGAAGGAGAAGGAGAAGGTGAAGTCTGGAGGGTGAATCAGAAGAATCAGAAGAAGGAGAAGGATAAGGTGAAGTCTGGAGGATGAATCAGAAGAAGCAGAAGAAAGAGAAGGAGAAGGTGAAGTCTGGAGGGTGAAGCAGAAGAAACAGAAGAAGGAGAAGGAGAAGGTGAAGACTGGAGGGTGAATCAGAAGAAGTAGAAGAAGGAGAAGGAGAAGGTGAAGTCTGGAGGGTGAATCAGAAGAAGTAGAAGAAGGAGAAGGAGAAGGTGAAGTCTGGAGGGTGAATCAGAAGAAGCAGAAGAAGGAGAAGGAGAAGGTGAAGTCTGGAGGGTGAATCAGAAGAAGCAGAAGAAGGAGAAGGAGAAAATGAAGTCTGGAGGGTGAATCAGAAGAAGTAGAAGAAGGAGAAGGAGAAGGTGAAGTCTGGAGGGTGAATCAGAAGTAGTAGAAGAAGGAGAAGGAGAAGGTGAAGTCTGGAGGGTGAATCAGAAGAAACAGAAGAAGGAGAAGGAGAAGGTGAAGTCTGGAGGGTGAATCAGAAGAAGTAGAAGAAGGAGAAGGAGAAGGTGTAGTCTGGAGGGTGAATCAGAAGAAGTAGACGAAGGAGAAGGAGAAGGTGAAGTCTGGAGGGTGAATCAGAAGAAGCAGAAGAAGGAGATGGAGAAGGTGAAGTCTGGAGGGTGAATCAGAAGAAGTAGAAGAAGGAGAAGGAGAAGGTGAAGTCTGGAGGGTGAATCAGAAGAAGCAGAAGAAGGAGAAGGAGAAGGTGAAGTCTGGAGGGTGAATCAGAAGAATCAGAAGAAGGAGAAGGAGAAGGTGAAGTCTGGAGGGTGAATCAGAAGAAGCAGAAGAAAGAGAAGGAGAAGGTGAAGTCTGGAGGATGAATCAGAAGAAGTAGAAGAAGGAGAAGGAGAAGGTGAAGTCTGGAGGGTGAATCAGAAGAAGCAGAAGAAGGAGAAGGAGAAGGTGAAATCTGGAGGGTGAATCAGAAGAAGTAGATGAAGGAGAAGGTGAAGGTGAAGTCTGGAGGGTGAATCAGAAGAAGCAGAAGAAGGAGATGGAGAAGGTGAAGTCTGGAGGGTGAATCAGAAGAAGTAGAAGAAGGAGAAGGTGAAGGTGAAGTCTGGAGGGTGAATCAGAAGAAGCAGAAGAAGGAGAAGGAGAAGGTGAAGTCTGGAGGGTGAATCAGAAGAAGCAGAAGAAGGAGAAGGAGAAGGTGAAGTCTGGAGGGTGAATCAGAAGAAGCAGAAGAAGGAGAAGGAGAAGGTGAAGTCTGGAGGGTGAATCAGAAGAAGAAGAAGAAGGAGAAGGAGAAGGTGAAGTCTGGAGGGTGAATCAGAAGAAGTAGAAGAAGGAGAAAGAGAAGGTGAAGTTTGGAGGGTGAATCAGAAGAAGTAGAAGAAGGAGAAGGAGAAGGTGAAGTCTGGAGGGTGAAGCAGAAGAAGTAGAAGAAGGAGAAGGAGAAGGTGAAGTCAGGAGGGTGAATCAGAAGATGTAGAAGAAGGAGAAGGAGAAGGTGAAGTCAGGAGGGTGAATCAGAAGAAGCAGAAGAAGGAGAAGGTGAAGTCTGGAGGGTGAATCAGAAGAAGTAGAAGAAGGAGAAGGAGAAGGTGAAGTCTGGAGGGTGAATCAGAAGAAGCAGAAGAAGGAGAAGGAGAAGGTGAAGTCTGGAGGGTGAATCAGAAGAAGCAGAAGAAGGAGAAGGAGAAGGTGAAGTCTGGAGGGTGAATCAGAAGAAGCAGAAGAAGGAGAAGGAGAAGGTGAAGTCTGGAGGGTGAATCAGAAGAAGCAGAATAAGGAGAAGGAGAAGGTGAAGTCTGGAGGGTGAATCAGAAGAAGCAGAAGAAGGAGAAGGAGAAGGTGAAGTCTGGAGGGTGAATCAAAAGAAGTAGAAGAAGGAGAAGGAGAAGGTGAAGTCTGGAGGGTGAAGCAGAAGAAGTAGAAGAAGGAGAAGGAGAAGGTGAAGTCTGGAGGGTGAAGCAGAAGAATCAGAAGAAGGAGAAGGAGAAGGTGAAGTCTGGAGGGTGAAGCAGAAGAAGCAGAAGAAAGAGAAGGAGAAGGTGAAGTCTGGAGGGTGAAGCAGAAGAAACAGAAGTAGGAGAAGGAGAAGGTGAAGACTGGAGGGTGAATCAGAAGAAGTAGAAGAAGGAGAAGGAGAAGGTGAAGTCTGGAGGGTGAATCAGAAGAAGTAGAAGAAGGAGAAGGAGAAGGTGAAGTCTGGAGGGTGAATCAGAAGAAGCAGAAGAAGGAGAAGGAGAAGGTGAAGTCTGGAGGGTGAATCAGAAGAAGCAGAAGAAGGAGAAGGAGAAGATGAAGTCTGGAGGGTGAATCAGAAGAAGTAGAAGAAGGAGAAGGAGAAGGTGAGGTCTGGAGGGTGAATCAGAAGAAGCAGAAGAAGGAGAAGGAGAAGGTGAAGTCTGGAAGGTGAATCAGAAGAAGCAGAAGAAGGAGAAGGAGAAGATGAAGTCTGGAGGGTGAATCAGAAGAAGCAGAAGAAGGAGAAGGAGAAGGTGAAGTCAGGAGGGTGAATCAGAAGAAGCAGAAGAAGGAGAAGGAGAAGGTGAAGTTAGGAGGGTGAATCAGAAGAAGCAGAAGAAGGAGAAGGAGCAGGTGAAGTCAGGGGGGTGTAGCAGAAGAAGTAGAAGAAGGAGAAGGAGAAGGTGAAGTCAGGACGGTGAAGCAGAAGAAGCAGAAGAAGGAGAAGGAGAAGGTGAAGCCTGGAGGGCGCAGCAGAAGAAGCAGAAGAAGGAGAAGGAGAAGGTGAAGTCTGGAGTGTGAAGCAGAAGAAGCAGAAGAAGGAGAAGGAGAAGGTAAAGTCTGGAGGGCGCAGCAGAAGAAGCAGAAGAAGGAGAATGAGAAGGTGAAGTCTGGAGGGTGAATCAGAAGAAGCAGAAGAAGGAGAAGGAGAAGGTGAAGTCTGGAGGGTGAATCAGAAGAAGTAGAAGAAGGAGAAGGAGAAGGTGAAGTCTGGAGGGTGAAGCAGAAGAAGTAGAAGAAGGAGAAGGAGAAGGTGAAGTCAGGAGGGTGAATCAGAAGAAGTAGAAGAAGGAGAAGGAGAAGGTGAAGTCAGGAGGGTGAATCAGAAGAAGCAGAAGAAGGAGAAGGAGAAGGTGAAGTCTGGAGGGTGAATCAGAAGAATCAGAAGAAGGAGAAGGAGAAGGTGAAGTCTGGAGGGTGAATCAGAAGAAGCAGAAGAAAGAGAAGGAGAAGGTGAAGTCTGGAGGGTGAAGCAGAAGAAACAGAAGAAGGAGAAGGAGAAGGTGAAGACTGGAGGGTGAATCAGAAGAAGTAGAAGAAGGAGAAGGAGAAGGTGAAGTCTGGAGGGTGAATCAGAAGAAGTAGAAGAAGGAGAAGGAGAAGTTGAAGTCTGGAGGGTGAATCAGAAGAAGCAGAAGAAGGAGATGGAGAAGGTGAAGTCTGGAGGGTGAATCAGAAGAAGCAGAAGAAGGAGAAGGAGAAGATGAAGTCTGGAGGGTGAATCAGAAGAAGTAGAAGAAGGAGAAGGAGAAGGTGAAGTCTGGAGGGTGAATCAGAAGAAGTAGAAGAAGGAGAAGGAGAAGATGAAGTCTGGAGGGTGAATCAGAAGAAACAGAAGAAGGAGAAGGAGAAGGTGAAGTCTGGAGGGTGAATCAGAAGATGTAGAAGAAGGAGAAGGAGAAGGTGTAGTCTGGAGGGTGAATCAGAAGAAGTAGACGAAGGAGAAGGAGAAGGTGAAGTCTGGAGGGTGAATCAGAAGAAGCAGAAGAAGGAGAAGGAGAAGGTGAAGTCTGGAGGGTGAATCAGAAGAAGTAGAAGAAGGAGAAGGAGAAGGTGAAGTCTGGAGGGTGAATCAGAAGAAGCAGAAGAAGGAGAAGGAGAAGGTGAAGTCTGGAGGGTGAATCAGAAGAAGCAGAAGAAGGAGAAGGAGAAGGTGAAGTCTGGATGGTGAATCAGAAGAAGCAGAATAAGGAGAAGGAGAAGGTGAAGTCTGGAGGGTGAATCAGAAGAAGCAGAAGAAGGAGAAGGAGAAGGTGAAGTCTGGAGGGTGAATCAGAAGAAGTAGAAGAAGGAGAAGGAGAAGATGAAGTCTGGAGGGTGAATCAGAAGAAGTAGAAGAAGGAGAAGGAGAAGGTGAAGTCTGGAGGGTGAATCAGAAGAAGTAGAAGAAGGAGAAGGAGAAGATGAAGTCTGGAGGGTGAATCAGAAGAAACAGAAGAAGGAGAAGGAGAAGGTGAAGTCTGGAGGGTGAATCAGAAGAAGTAGAAGAAGGAGAAGGAGAAGGTGTAGTCTGGAGGGTGAATCAGAAGAAGTAGACGAAGGAGAAGGAGAAGGTGAAGTCTGGAGGGTGAATCAGAAGAAGCAGAAGAAGGAGAAGGAGAAGGTGAAGTCTGGAGGGTGAATCAGAAGAAGTAGAAGAAGGAGAAGGAGAAGGTGAAGTCTGGAGGGTGAATCAGAAGAAGCAGAAGAAGGAGAAGGAGAAGGTGAAGTCTGGAGGGTGAATCAGAAGAAGCAGAAGAAGGAGAAGGAGAAGGTGAAGTCTGGAGGGTGAATCAGAAGAAGTAGAAGAAGGAGAAGGAGAAGATGAAGTCTGGAGGGTGAATCAGAAGAAGTAGCAGAAGGAGAAGGAGAAGGTGAAGTCTGGAGGGTGAATCAGAAGAAGTAGAAGAAGGAGAAGGAGAAGATGAAGTCTGGAGGGTGAATCAGAAGAAACAGAAGAAGGAGAAGGAGAAGGTGAAGTCTGGAGGGTGAATCAGAAGAAGTAGAAGAAGGAGAAGGAGAAGGTGTAGTCTGGAGTGTGAATCAGAAGAAGCAGAAGAAGGAGAAGGAGAAGGTGAAGTCTGGAGGGTGAATCAGAAGAAGTAGAAGAAGGAGAAGGAGAAGATGAAGTCTGGAGGGTGAATCAGAAGAAGTAGAAGAAGGAGAAGGAGAAGGTGAAGTCTGGAGGGTGAATCAGAAGAAGTAGAAGAAGGAGAAGGAGAAGATGAAGTCTGGAGGGTGAATCAGAAGAAACAGAAGAAGGAGAAGGAGAAGGTGAAGTCTGGAGGGTGAATCAGAAGAAGTAGAAGAAGGAGAAGGAGAAGGTGTAGTCTGGAGGGTGAATCAGAAGAAGTAGACGAAGGAGAAGGAGAAGGTGAAGTCTGGAGGGTGAATCAGAAGAAGCAGAAGAAGGAGAAGGAGAAGGTGAAGTCTGGAGGGTGAATCAGAAGAAGTAGAAGAAGGAGAAGGAGAAGGTGAAGTCTGGAGGGTGAATCAGAAGAAGCAGAAGAAGGAGAAGGAGAAGGTGAAGTCTGGAGGGTGAATCAGAAGAAGCAGAAGAAGGAGAAGGAGAAGGTGAAGTCTGGAGGGTGAATCAGAAGAAGTAGAAGAAGGAGAAGGAGAAGTTGAAGTCTGGAGGGTGAAGCAGAAGAAGTAGAAGATGGAGAAGGAGAAGGTGAAGTCAGGAGGGTGAATCAGAAGAAGTAGAAGAAGGAGAAGGAGAAGGTGAAGTCAGGAGGGTGAATCGGAAGAAGCAGAAGATGGATAAGGAGAAGGTGAAGTCTGGAGGGTGAATCAGAAGAATCAGAAGAAGGAGAAGGAGAAGGTGAAGTCTGGAGGGTGAATCAGAAGAAGCAAAGGAAGGAGAAGGAGAAGGTGAAGTCTGGAGGGTGAATCAGAAGAAGCAGAATAAAGAGAAGGAGAAGGTGAAGTCTGGAGGGTGAATCAGAAGAAGCAGAATAAGGAGAAGGAGAAGGTGAAGTCTGGAGGGTGAATCAGAAGAATCAGAAGAAGGAGAAGGAGAAGGTGAAGTCTGGAGGGTGAATCAGAAGAAGCAGAAGAAAGAGAAGGAGAAGGTGAAGTCTGGAGGGTGAAGCAGAAGAAACAGAAGAAGGAGAAGGAGAAGGTGAAGACTGGAGGGTGAATCAGAAGAAGTAGAAGAAGGAGAAGGAGAAGGTGAAGTCTGGAGGGTGAATCAGAAGAAGTAGAAGAAGGAGAAGGAGAAGGTGAAGTCTGGAGGGTGAATCAGAAGAAGCAGAAGAAGGAGAAGGAGAAGGTGAAGTCTGGAGGGTGAATCAGAAGAAGCAGAAGAAGGAGAAGGAGAAGATGAAGTCTGGAGGGTGAATCAGAAGAAGTAGAAGAAGGAGAAGGAGAAGGTGAAGTCTGGAGGGTGAATCAGAAGTAGTAGAAGAAGGAGAAGGAGCAGGTGAAGTCTGGAGGGTGAATCAGAAGAAACAGAAGAAGGAGAAGGAGAAGGTGAAGTCTGGAGGGTGAATCAGAAGAAGTAGAAGAAGGAGAAGGAGAAGGTGTAGTCTGCAGGGTGAATCAGAAGAAGTAGACGAAGGAGAAGGAGAAGGTGAAGTCTGGAGGGTGAATCAGAAGAAGCAGAAGAAGGAGATGGAGAAGGTGAAGTCTGGAGGGTGAATCAGAAGAAGTAGAAGAAGGAGAAGGAGAAGGTGAAGTCTGGAGGGTGAATCAGAAGAAGCAGAAGAAGGAGAAGGAGAAGGTGAAGTCTGGAGTGTGAATCAGAAGAAGCAGAAGAAGGAGAAGGAGAAGGTGAAGTCTGGAGGGTGATTCAGAAGAAGCAGAATAAGGAGAAGGAGAAGGTGATGTCTGGAGGGTGAATCAGAAGAAGCAGAAGAAGGAGAAGGAGAAGGTGTAGTCTGGAGGGTGAATCAGAAGAAGTAGAAGAAGGAGAAGGAGAAAGTGAAGTCTGGAGGGTGAATCAGAAGAAGTAGAAGAAGGAGAAGGAGAAGGTGAAGTCTGGAGGGTGAATCAGAAGAAGTAGAAGAAGGAGAAGGAGAAGGTGAAGTCTGGAGGGTGAAGCAGAAGAAGTAGAAGAAGGAGAAGGAGAAGGTGAAGTCAGGAGGGTGAATCAGAAGATGTAGAAGAAGGAGAAGGAGAAGGTGAAGTCAGGAGGGTGAATCAGAAGAAGCAGAAGAAGGAGAAGGAGAAGGTGAAGTCTGGAGGGTGAATCAGAAGAATCAGAAGAAGGAGAAGGAGAATGTGAAGTCTGGAGGGTGAATCAGAAGAAGCAGAAGAAAGAGAAGGAGAAGGTGAAGTCTGGAGGGTGAATCAGAAGAAGTAGAAGAAGGAGAAGGAGAAGGTGAAGTCTGGAGGGTGAATCAGAAGAAGCAGAAGAAGGAGAAGGAGAAGTTGAAGTCTGGAGGGTGAATCAGAAGAAGCAGACGAAGGAGAAGGAGAAGGTGAAGTCTGGAGGGTGAATCAGAAGAAGCAGAAGAAGGAGATGGAGAAGGTGAAGTCTGGAGGGTGAATCAGAAGAAGTAGAAGAAGGAGAAGGTGAAGGTGAAGTCTGGAGGGTGAATCAGAAGAAGCAGAAGAAGGAGAAGGAGAAGGTGAAGTCTGGAGGGTGAATCAGAAGAAGCAGAAGAAGGAGAAGGAGAAGGTGAAGTCTGGAGTGTGAATCACAAGAAGCAGAAGAAGGAGAAATAGAAGGTGAATTCTGGAGGGTGAATCAGAAGAAGTAGAAGAAGGAGAAGGAGAAGGTGAAGTCTGGAGGGTGAATCAGAAGAAGTAGAAGAAGGAGAAGGAGAAGGTGAAGTCTGGAGGGTGAATCAGAAGAAGTAGAAGAAGGAGAAGGAGAAGGTGAAGTCTGGAGGGTGAAGCAGAAGAAGTAGAAGAAGGAGAAGGAGAAGGTGAAGTCAGGAGGGTGAATCAGAAGATGTAGAAGAAGGAGAAGGAGAAGGTGAAGTCAGGAGGGTGAATCAGAAGAAGCAGAAGAAGGAGAAGGAGAAGGTGAAGTCTGGAGGGTGAATCAGAAGAAGTAGAAGAAGGAGAAGGAGAAGGTGAAGTCTGGAGGGTGAATCAGAAGAAGCAGAAGAAGGAGAAGGAGAAGGTGAAGTCTGGAGGGTGAATCAGAAGAAGCAGAAGAAGGAGAAGGAGAAGGTGAAGTCTGGAGGGTGAATCAGAAGAAGCAGAATAAGGAGAAGGAGAAGGTGAAGTCTGGAGGGTGAATCAGAAGAAGCAGAAGAAGGAGAAGGAGAAGGTGAAGTCTGGAGGGTGAATCAGAAGAAGTAGAAGAAGGAGAAGGAGAAGGTGAAGTCTGGAGGGTGAAGCAGAAGAAGTAGAAGAAGGAGAAGGAGAAGGTGAAGTCAGGAGGGTGAATCAGAAGAAGTAGAAGAAGGAGAAGGAGAAGGTGAAGTCAGGAGGGTGAATCAGAAGAAGCAGAAGAAGGAGATAGAGAAGGTGAAGTCTGGAGGGTGAATCAGAAGAATCAGAAGAAGGAGAAGGAGAAGGTGAAGTCTGGAGGGTGAAGCAGAAGAAGCAGAAGAAAGAGAAGGAGAAGGTGAAGTCTGGAGGGTGAAGCAGAAGAAACAGAAGAAGGAGAAGGAGAAGGTGAAGACTGGAGGGTGAATCAGAAGAAGTAGAAGAAGGAGAAGGAGAAGGTGAAGTCTGGAGGGTGAATCAGAAGAAGTAGAAGAAGGAGAAGGAGAAGGTGAAGTCTGGAGGGTGAATCAGAAGAAGCAGAAGAAGGAGAAGGTAAAGTCTGGAGGGTGAATCAGAAGAAGCAGAAGAAGGAGAAGGAGAAGATGAAGTCTGGAGGGTGAATCAGAAGAAGTAGAAGAAGGAGAAGGAGAAGGTGAGGTCTGGAGGGTGTATCAGAAGAAGCAGAAGAAGGAGAAGGAGAAGGGTGAAGTCTGGAGGGTGAATCAGAAGAAGCAGAAGAAGGAGAAGGAGAAGGTGAAGTCTGGAGAGTGAATCAGAAGAAGCAGAAGAAGGAGAAGGAGAAGGTGAAGTCAGGAGGGTGAATCAGAAGAAGCAGAAGAAGGAGAAGGAGAAGGTGAAGTTGGGAGGGTGAATCAGAAGAAGCAGAAGAAGGAGAAGGAGCAGGTGAAGTCAGGGGGGTGTAGCAGAAGAAGTAAAAGAAGGAGAAGGAGAAGGTGAAGTCAGGACGGTGAAGCAGAAGAAGCAGAAGAAGGTGAAGGAGAAGGTGAAGCCTGGAGGGCGCAGCAGAAGAAGCAGAAGAAGGAGAAGGAGAAGGTGAAGTCTGGAGTGTGAAGCAGAAGAAGCAGAAGAAGGAGAAGGAGAAGGTGAAGTCTGGAGGGCGCAGCAGAAGAAGCAGAAGAAGGAGAATGAGAAGGTGAAGTCTGGAGGGTGAATCAGAAGAAGCAGAAGAAGGAGAAGGAGAAGGTGAAGTCTGGAGGGTGAATCAGAAGAAGTAGAAGAAGGAGAAGGAGAAGGTGAAGTCTGGAGGGTGAAGCAGAAGAAGTAGAAGAAGGAGAAGGAGAAGGTGAAGTCAGGAGGGTGAATCAGAAGAAGCAGAAGAAGGAGAAGGAGAAGGTGAAGTCAGGAGGTTGAATCAGAAGAAGCAGAAGAAGGAGAAGGAGAAGGTGAAGTCTGGAGGGTGAATCAGAAGAAGTAGAAGAAGGAGAAGGAGAAGGTGAAGTCTGGAGGGTGAATCAGAAGAAGCAGAAGAAGGAGAAGGAGAAGGTGAAGTCTGGAGGGTGAATCAGAAGAAGTAGAAGAAGGAGAAGGAGAAGGTGTAGTCTGGAGGGTGAATCAGAAGAAGTAGACGAAGGAGAAGGAGAAGGTGAAGTCTGGAGGGTGAATCAGAAGAAGCAGAAGAAGGAGAAGGAGAAGGTGAAGTCTGGAGGGTGAATCAGAAGAAGTAGAAGAAGGAGAAGGAGAAGGTGAAGTCTGGAGGGTGAATCAGAAGAAGCAGAAGAAGGAGAAGGAGAAGGTGAAGTCTGGAGGGTGAATCAGAAGAAGCAGAAGAAGGAGAAGGAGAAGGTGAAGTCTGGAGGGTGAATCAGAAGAAGTAGAAGAAGGAGAAGGAGAAGTTGAAGTCTGGAGGGTGAAGCAGAAGAAGTAGAAGATGGAGAAGGAGAAGGTGAAGTCAGGAGGGTGAATCAGAAGAAGTAGAAGAAGGAGAAGGAGAAGGTGAAGTCAGGAGGGTGAATCGGAAGAAGCAGAAGATGGATAAGGAGAAGGTGAAGTCTGGAGGGTGAATCAGAAGAAGGAGAAGGAGAAGGTGAAGTCTGGAGGGTGAATCAGAAGAAGCAAAGGAAGGAGAAGGAGAAGGTGAAGTCTGGAGGGTGAATCAGAAGAAGCAGAATAAGGAGAAGGAGAAGGTGAAGTCTGGAGGGTGAATCAGAAGAATCAGAAGAAGGAGAAGGAGAAGGTGAAGTCTGGAGGGTGAATCAGAAGAAGCAGAAGAAAGAGAAGGAGAAGGTGAAGTCTGGAGGGTGAAGCAGAAGAAACAGAAGAAGGAGAAGGAGAAGGTGAAGACTGGAGGGTGAATCAGAAGAAGTAGAAGAAGGAGAATGAGAAGGTGAAGTCTGGAGGGTGAATCAGAAGAAGTAGAAGAAGGAGAAGGAGAAGGTGAAGTCTGGAGGGTGAATCAGAAGAAGCAGAAGAAGGAGAAGGAGAAGGTGAAGTCTGGAGGGTGAATCAGAAGAAGCAGAAGAAGGAGAAGGAGAAGATGAAGTCTGGAGGGTGAATCAGAAGAAGTAGAAGAAGGAGAAGGAGAAGGTGAAGTCTGGAGGGTGAATCAGAAGTAGTAGAAGAAGGAGAAGGAGAAGGTGAAGTCTGGAGGGTGAATCAGAAGAAACAGAAGAAGGAGAAGGAGAAGGTGAAGTCTGGAGGGTGAATCAGAAGAAGTAGAAGAAGGGGAAGGAGAAGGTGTAGTCTGGAGGGTGAATCAGAAGAAGTAGACGAAGGAGAAGGAGAAGGTGAAGTCTGGAGGGTGAATCAGAAGAAGCAGAAGAAGGAGATGGAGAAGGTGAAGTCTGGAGGGTGAATCAGAAGAAGTAGAAGAAGGAGAAGGAGAAGGTGAAGTCTGGAGGGTGAATCAGAAGAAGCAGAAGAAGGAGAAGGAGAAGGTGAAGTCTGGAGTGTGAATCAGAAGAAGCAGAAGAAGGAGAAGGAGAAGGTGAAGTCTGGAGGGTGATTCAGAAGAAGCAGAATAAGGAGAAGGAGAAGGTGATGTCTGGAGGGTGAATCAGAAGAAGCAGAAGAAGGAGAAGGAGAAGGTGAAGTCTGGAGGGTGAATCAGAAGAAGTAGAAGAAGGAGAAGGAGAAAGTGAAGTCTGGAGGGTGAATCAGAAGAAGTAGAAGAAGGAGAAGGAGAAGGTGAAGTCTGGAGCGTGAATCAGAAGAAGTAGAAGAAGGAGAAGGAGAAGGTGAAGTCTGGAGGGTGAAGCAGAAGAAGTAGAAGAAGGAGAAGGAGAAGGTGAAGTCAGGAGGGTGAATCAGAAGATGTAGAAGAAGGAGAAGGAGAAGGTGAAGTCAGGAGGGTGAATCAGAAGAAGCAGAAGAAGGAGAAGGAGAAGGTGAAGTCTGGAGGGTGAATCAGAAGAATCAGAAGAAGGAGAAGGAGAATGTGAAGTCTGGAGGGTGAATCAGAAGAAGCAGAAGAAGGAGAAGGAGAAGGTGAAGTCTGGAGGGTGAATCAGAAGAATCAGAAGAAGGAGAAGGAGAATGTGAAGTCTGGAGGGTGAATCAGAAGAAGCAGAAGAAAGAGAAGGAGAAGGTGAAGTCTGGAGGGTGAATCAGAAGAATCAGAAGAAGGAGAAGGAGAATGTGAAGTCTGGAGGGTGAATCAGAAGAAGCAGAAGAAAGAGAAGGAGAAGGTGAAGTCTGGAGGGTGATTCAGAAGAAGCAGAATAAGGAGAAGGAGAAGGTGATGTCTGGAGGGTGAATCAGAAGAAGCAGAAGAAGGAGAAGGAGAAGGTGAAGTCTGGAGGGTGAATCAGAAGAAGTAGAAGAAGGAGAAGGAGAAAGTGAAGTCTGGAGGGTGAATCAGAAGAAGTAGAAGAAGGAGAAGGAGAAGGTGAAGTCTGGAGGGTGAATCAGAAGAAGTAGAAGAAGGAGAAGGAGAAGGTGAAGTCTGGAGGGTGAAGCAGAAGAAGTAGAAGAAGGAGAAGGAGAAGGTGAAGTCAGGAGGGTGAATCAGAAGATGTAGAAGAAGGAGAAGGAGAAGGTGAAGTCAGGAGGGTGAATCAGAAGAAGCAGAAGAAGGAGAAGGAGAAGGTGAAGTCTGGAGGGTGAATCAGAAGAATCAGAAGAAGGAGAAGGAGAATGTGAAGTCTGGAGGGTGAATCAGAAGAAGCAGAAGAAAGAGAAGGAGAAGGTGAAGTCTGGAGGGTGAATCAGAAGAAGTAGAAGAAGGAGAAGGAGAAGGTGAGGTCTGGAGGGTGAATCAGATGAAGCAGAAGAAGGAGAAGGAGAAGTTGAAGTCTGGAGGGTGAATCAGAAGAAGCAGACGAAGGAGAAGGAGAAGGTGAAGTCTGGAGGGTGAATCAGAAGAAGCAGAAGAAGGAGATGGAGAAGGTGAAGTCTGGAGGGTGAATCAGAAGAAGTAGAAGAAGGAGAAGGTGAAGGTGAAGTCTGGAGGGTGAATCAGAAGAAGCAGAAGAAGGAGAAGGAGAAGGTGAAGTCTGGAGGGTGAATCAGAAGAAGCAGAAGAAGGAGAAGGAGAAGGTGAAGTCTGGAGGGTGATTCAGAAGAAGTAGAAGAAGGAGAAGGAGAAGGTGAAGTCAGGAGGGTGAATCAGAAGATGTAGAAGAAGGAGAAGGAGAAGGTGAAGTCTGGAGTGTGAATCAGAAGAAGCAGAAGAAGGAGAAATAGAAGGTGAAGTCTGGAGGGTGAATCAGAAGAAGTAGAAGAAGGAGAAGGAGAAGGTGAAGTCTGGAGGGTGAAGCAGAAGAAGTAGAAGAAGGAGAAGGAGAAGGTGAAGTCAGGAGGGTGAATCAGAAGATGTAGAAGAAGGAGAAGGAGAAGGTGAAGTCTGGAGGGTGAATCAGAAGAAGTAGAAGAAGGAGAAGGAGAAGGTGAAGTCTGGAGGGTGAAGCAGAAGAAGTAGAAGAAGGAGAAGGAGAAGGTGAAGTCAGGAGGGTGAATCAGAAGATGTAGAAGAAGGAGAAGGAGAAGGTGAAGTCAGGAGGGTGAATCAGAAGAAGCAGAAGAAGGAGAAGGAGAAGGTGAAGTCTGGAGGGTGAATCAGAAGAAGTAGAAGAAGGAGAAGGAGAAGGTGAAGTCTGGAGGGTGAATCAGAAGAAGCAGAAGAAGGAGAAGGAGAAGGTGAAGTCTGGAGGGTGAATCAGAAGAAGCAGAAGAAGGAGAAGGAGAAGGTGAAGTCTGGAGGGTGAATCAGAAGAAGCAGAAGAAGGAGAAGGAGAAGGTGAAGTCTGGAGGGTGAATCAGAAGAAGCAGAATAAGGAGAAGGAGAAGGTGAAGTCTGGAGGGTGAATCAGAAGAAGCAGAAGAAGGAGAAGGAGAAGGTGAAGTCTGGAGGATGAATCAGAAGAAGTAGAAGAAGGAGAAGGAGAAGGTGAAGTCTGGAGTGTGAATCAGAAGAAGTAGAAGAAGGAGAAGGAGAAGGTGAAGTCTGGAGGGTGAATCAGAAGAAGTAGAAGAAGGAGAAGGAGAAGGTGAAGTCTGGAGGCTGAAGCAGAAGAAGTAGAAGAAGGAGAAGGAGAAGGTGAAGTCAGGAGGGTGAATCAGAAGAAGTAGAAGAAGGAGAAGGAGAAGGTGAAGTCTGGAGGGTGAATCAGAAGAAGCAGAAGAAGGAGAAGGTAAAGTCTGGAGGGTGAATCAGAAGAAGCAGAAGAAGGAGAAGGAGAAGATGAAGTCTGGAGGGTGAATCAGAAGAAGTAGAAGAAGGAGAAGGAGAAGGTGAGGTCTGGAGGGTGAATCAGAAGAAGCAGAAGAAGGAGAAGGAGAAGGTGAAGTCTGGAGGGTGAATCAGAAGAAGCAGAAGAAGGAGAAGGAGAAGGTGAAGTCTGGAGGGTGAATCAGAAGAAGCAGAAGAAGGAGAAGGAGAAGGTGAAGTCAGGAGGGTGAATCAGAAGAAGCAGAAGAAGGAGAAGGAGAAGGTGAAGTTGGGAGGGTGAATCAGAAGAAGCAGAAGAAGGAGAAGGAGCAGGTGAAGTCAGGGGGGTGTAGCAGAAGAAGTAAAAGAAGGAGAAGGAGAAGGTGAAGTCAGGACGGTGAAGCAGAAGAAGCAGAAGAAGGAGAAGGAGAAGGTGAAGCCTGGAGGGCGCAGCAGAAGAAGCAGAAGAAGGAGAAGGAGAAGGTGAAGTCTGGAGTGTGAAGCAGAAGAAGCAGAAGAAGGAGAAGGAGAAGGTGAAGTCTGGAGGGCGCAGCAGAAGAAGCAGAAGAAGGAGAATGAGAAGGTGAAGTCTGGAGGGTGAATCAGAAGAAGCAGAAGAAGGAGAAGGAGAAGGTGATGTCTGGAGGGTGAATCAGAAGAAGTAGAAGAAGGAGAAGGAGAAGGTGAACTCTGGAGGGTGAAGCAGAAGAAGTAGAAGAAGGAGAAGGAGAAGGTGAAGTCAGGAGGGTGAATCAGAAGAAGCAGAAGAAGGAGAAGGAGAAGGTGAAGTCAGGAGGTTGAATCAGAAGAAGCAGAAGAAGGAGAAGGAGAAGGTGAAGTCTGGAGGGTGAATCAGAAGAAGTAGAAGAAGGAGAAGGAGAAGGTGAAGTCTGGAGGGTGAATCAGAAGAAGCAGAAGAAGGAGAAGGAGAAGGTGAAGTCTGGAGGGTGAATCAGAAGAAGCAGAAGAAGGAGAAGGAGAAGGTGAAGTCTGGAGGGTGAATCAGAAGAAGCAGAAGAAGGAGAAGGAGAAGGTGAAGTCTGGAGGGTGAATCAGAAGAAGCAGAATAAGGAGAAGGAGAAGGTGAAGTCTGGAGGGTGAATCAGAAGAAGCAGAAGAAGGAGAAGGAGAAGGTGAAGTCTGGAGGGTGAATCAGAAGAAGTAGAAGAAGGAGAAGGAGAAGGTGAAGTCTGGAGGGTGAAGCAGAAGAAGTAGAAGAAGGAGAAGGAGAAGATGAAGTCAGGAGGGTGAATCAGAAGAAGTAGAAGAAGGAGAAGTAGAAGGTGAAGTCAGGAGGGTGAATCAGAAGAAGCAGAAGAAGGAGATAGAGAAGGTGAAGTCTGGAGGGTGAATCAGAAGAATCAGAAGAAGGAGAAGGAGAAGGTGAAGTCTGGAGGGTGAAGCAGAAGAAGCAGAAGAAAGAGAAGGAGAAGGTGAAGTCTGGAGGGTGAAGCAGAAGAAACAGAAGAAGGAGAAGGAGAAGGTGAAGACTGGAGGGTGAATCAGAAAAATTCGAAGAAGGAGAAGGAGAAGGTGAAGTCTGGAGGGTGAATCAGAAGAAGTAGAAGGAGGAGGAGAAGGTGAAGTCTGGAGGGTGAATCAGAAGAAGCAGAAGAAGGAGAAGGAGAAGGTGAAGTCTGGAGGGTGAATCAGAAGAAGCAGAAGAAGGAGAAGGAGAAGATGAAGTCTGGAGGGTGAATCAGAAGAAGTAGAAGAAGGAGAAGGAGAAGGTGAGGTCTGGAGGGTGAATCAGAAGAAGCAGAAGAAGGAGAAGGAGAAGGTGAAGTCTGGAGGGTGAATCAGAAGAAGCAGAAGAAGGAGAAGGAGAAGGTGAAGTCTGGAGGGTGAATCAGAAGAAGCAGAAGAAGGAGAAGGAGAAGGTGAAGTCAGGAGGGTGAATCAGAAGAAGCAGAAGAAGGAGAAGGAGAAGGTGAATTTAGGAGGGTGAATCAGAAGAAGCAGAAGAAGAAGAAGGAGCAGGTGAAGTCAGGGGGGTGTAGCAGAAGATGTAGAAGAAGGAGAAGGAGAAGGTGAAGTCAGGACGGTGAAGCAGAAGAAGCAGAAGAAGGAGAAGGAGAAGGTGAAGCCTGGAGGGCGCAGCAGAAGAAGCAGAAGAAGGAGAAGGAGAAGGTGAAGTCTGGAGTGTGAAGCAGAAGAAGCAGAAGAAGGAGAAGGAGAAGGTGAAGTCTGGAGGGCGCAGCAGAAGAAGCAGAAGAAGGAGAATGAGAAGGTGAAGTCTGGAGGGTGAATCAGAAGAAGCAGAAGAAGGAGAAGGAGAAGGTGAAGTCTGGAGGGTGAATCAGAAGAAGTAGAAGAAGGAGAAGGAGAAGGTGAAGTCTGGAGGGTGAAGCAGAAGAAGTAGAAGAAGGAGAAGGAGAAGGTGAAGTCAGGAGGGTGAATCAGAAGAAGTAGAAGAAGGAGAAGGAGAAGGTGAAGTCAGGAGGGTGAATCAGAAGAAGCAGAAGAAGGAGAAGGAGAAGGTGAAGTCTGGAGGGTGAATCAGATGAATCAGAAGAAGGAGAAGGAGAAGGTGAAGTCTGGAGGGTGAATCAGAATAAGCAGAAGAAAGAGAAGGAGAAGGTGAAGTTTGGAGGGTGAAGCAGAAGAAACAGAAAAAGGAGAAGGAGAAGGTGAAGACTGGAGGGTGAATCAGAAGAAGTAGAAGAAGGAGAAGGAGAAGGTGAAGTCTGGAGGGTGAATCAGAAGAAGTAGAAGAAGGAGAAGGAGAAGTTGAAGTCTGGAGGGTGAATCAGAAGAAGCAGAAGAAGGAGAAGGTGAAGTCTGGAGGGTGAATCAGAAGAAGCAGAAGAAGGAGAAGGAGAAGATGAAGTCTGGAGGGTGAATCAGAAGAAGTAGAAGAAGGAGAAGGAGAAGGTGAAGTCTGGAGGGTGAATCAGAAGAAGTAGAAGAAGGAGAAGGAGAAGATGAAGTCTGGAGGGTGAATCAGAAGAAACAGAAGAAGGAGAAGGAGAAGGTGAAGTCTGGAGGGTGAATCAGAAGAAGTAGAAGAAGGAGAAGGAGAAGGTGTAGTCTGGAGGGTGAATCAGAAAAGGTAGACGAAGGAGAAGGAGAAGGTGAAGTCTGGAGGGTGAATCAGAAGAAGCAGAAGAAGGAGAAGGAGAAGGTGAAGTCTGGAGGGTGAATCAGAAGAAGTAGAAGAAGGAGAAGGAGAAGGTGAAGTCTGGAGGGTGAATCAGAAGAAGCAGAAGAAGGAGAAGGAGAAGGTGAAGTCTGGAGGGTGAATCAGAAGAAGCAGAAGAAGGAGAAGGAGAAGGAACAGTCTGGAGGGTGAATCAGAAGAAGCAGAATAAGGAGAAGGAGAAGGTGAAGTCTGGAGGGTGAATCAGAAGAAGCAGAAGAAGGAGAAGGAGAAGGTGAAGTCTGGAGGGTGAATCAGAAGAAGTAGAAGAAGGAGAAGGAGAAGGTGAAGTCTGGAGGGTGAATCAGAAGAAGTATAAGAAGGAGAAGGAGAAGGTGAAGTCTGGAGGGTGAATCAGAAGAAGTAGAAGAAGGAGAAGGAGAAGGTGAAGTCTGGAGGGTGAAGCAGAAGACGTAGATGAAGGAGAAGGAGAAGGTGAAGTCAGGAGGGTGAATCAGAAGAAGTAGAAGAAGGAGAAGGAGAAGGTGAGGTCTGGAGGGTGAATCAGAAGAAGCAGAAGAAGGAGAAGGAGAAGGTGAAGTCTGGAGGGTGAATCAGAAGAATCAGAAGAAGGAGAAGGAGAAGGTGAAGTCTGGAGGGTGAATCAGAAGAAGCAGAAGAAAGAGAAGGAGAAGGTGAAGTCTGGAGGGTGAAGCAGAAGAAACAGAAGAAGGAGAAGGAGAAGGTGAAGACTGGAGGGTGAATCAGAAGAAGTAGAAGAAGGAGAAGGAGAAGGTGAATTCTGGAGGGTGAATCAGAAGAAGTAGAAGAAGGAGAAGGAGAAGGTGAAGTCTGGAGGGTGAATCAGAAGAAGCAGAAGAAGGAGAAGGAGAAGGTGAAGTCTGGAGGGTGAATCAGAAGAAGGAGAAGAAGGAGAAGGAGAAGATGAAGTCTGGAGGCTGAATCAGAAGAAGTAGAAGAAGGAGAAGGAGAAGGTGAAGTCTGGAGGGTGAATCAGAAGAAACAGAAGAAGGAGAAGGAGAAGGTGAAGTCTGGAGGGTGAATCAGAAGAAGTAGAAGAAGGAGAAGGAGAAGGTGTAGTCTGGAGGGTCAATCAGAAGAAGTAGACGAAGGAGAAGGAGAAGATGAAGTCTGGAGGGTGAATCAGAAGAAGCAGAAGAAGGAGAAGGAGAAGGTGAAGTCTGGAGGGTGAATCAGAAGAAGTAGAAGAAGGAGAAGGAGAAGGTGAAGTCTGGAGGGTGAATCAGAAGAAGCAGAAGAAGGAGAAGGAGAAGGTGAAGTCTGGAGGGTGAATCAGAAGAAGCAGAAGAAGGAGAAGGAGAAGGTGAAGTCTGGAGGGTGAAACAGAAGAAGCAGAATAAGGAGAAGGAGAAGGTGAAGTCTGGAGGGTGAATCAGAAGAAGCAGAAGAAGGAGAAGGAGAAGGTGAAGTCTGTAGGGTGAATCAGAAGAAGTAGAAGAAGGAGAAGGAGAAGGTGAAGTCTGGAGGGTGAATCAGAAGAAGTAGAAGAAGGAGAAGGAGAAGGTGAAGTCTGGAGGGTGAAGCAGAAGAAGTAGAAGAAGGAGAAGGAGAAGGTGAAGTCAGGAGGGTGAATCAGAAGAAGTAGAAGAAGGAGAAGGAGAAGGTGAAGTCAGGAGGGTGAATCAGAAGAAGCAGAAGAAGGAGAAGGAGAAGGTGAAATCTGGAGGGTGAATCAGAAGAATCAGAAGAAGGAGAAGGAGAAGGTGAAGTCTGGAGGGTGAATCAGAAGAAGCAGAAGAAAGAGAAGGAGAAGGTGAAGTCTGGAGGGTGAATCAGAAGAAGTAGAAGAAGGAGAAGGAGAAGGTGAAGTCTGGAGGGTGAATCAGAAGAAGCAGAAGAATGAGAAGGAGAAGATGATGTCTGGAGGGTGAATCAGAAGAAGCAGAAGAAGGAGAAGGAGAAGGTGAAGTCTGGAGGGTGAATCAGAAGAAGCAGAAGAAGGAGAAGGAGAAGGTGAAGTCTGGAGGGTGAATCAGAAGAAGCAGAATAAGGAGAAGGAGAAGGTGAAGTCTGGAGGGTGAATCAGAAGAAGCAGAAGAAGGAGAAGGAGAAGGTGAAGTCTGGAGGGTGAATCAGAAGAAGTAGAAGAAGGAGAAGGAGAAGGTGAAGTCTGGAGGGTGAAGCAGAAGAAGTAGAAGAAGGAGAAGGAGAAGGTGAAGTCAGGAGGGTGAATCAGAAGAAGTAGAAGAAGGAGAAGTAGAAGGTGAAGTCAGGAGGGTGAATCAGAAGAAGCAGAAGAAGGAGAAGGAGAAGGTGAAGTCTGGAGGGCGAAACAGAAGAAACAGAAGAAGGAGAAGGAGAAGGTGAAGTCTGGAGGGTGAATCAGAAGAAGCAGAAGAAGGAGAAGGAGAAGGTGAAGTCTGGAGGTTGAATCAGAAGAAGCAGAATAAGGAGAAGGAGAAGGTGAAGTCTGGAGGGTGAATCAGAAGAAGCAGAATAAGGAGAAGGAGAAGGTGAAGTCTGGAGGTTGAATCAGAAGAAGCAGAAGAAGGAGAAGGAGAAGGTGAAGTCTGGAGGGTGATTCAGAAGAGGTAGAAGAAGCAGAAGGAGAAGGTGAAGTCTGGAGGGTGAAGCAGAAGAAGGAGAAGAAGGAGAAGGAGAAGGTGAAGTCAGGAGGGTGAATCAGAAGAAGTAGAAGAAGGAGAAGGAGAAGGTGAAGCCAGGAGGGTGAATCAGAAGAAGCAGAAGAAGGAGAAGGAGAAGGTGAAGTCTGGAGGGTGAATCAGAAGAATCAGAAGAAGGAGAAGGAGAAGGTGAAGTCTGGAGGGTGAATCAGAAGAATCAGAAGAAAGAGAAGGAGAAGGTGAAGTTTGGAGGCTGAAGCAGAAGAAACAGAAGAAGGAGAAGGAGAATGTGAAGACTGGAGGGTGAATCAGAAGAAGTAGAAGAAGGAGACGGAGAAGGTGAAGTCTGGAGGGTGAATCAGAAGAAGTAGAAGAAGGAGAAGGAGAAGGTGAAGTCTGGAGGGTGAATCAGAAGAAGCAGAAGAAGGAGAAGGAGAAGGTGAAGTCTGGAGGGTGAATCAGAAGATGCAGAAGAAGGAGAAGGAGAAGATGAAGTCTGGAGGGTGAATCAGAAGAAGTAGAAGAAGGAGAAGGTGAAGTCTGGAGGGTGAATCAGAAGAAGTAGAAGAAGGAGAAGGAGAAGGTGAAGTCTGGAGGGTGAATCAGAAGAAACAGAAGAAGGAGAAGGAGAAGGTGAAGTCTGGAGGGTGAATCAGAAGAAGTAGAAGAAGGAGAAGGAGAAGGTGTAGTCTGGAGGGTGAATCAGAAGAAGTAGACGAAGGAGAAGGAGAAGGTGAAGTCTGGAGGGTGAATCAGAAGAAGCAGAAGAAGGAGAAGGAGAAGATGAAGTCTGGAGGGTGAATCAGAAGAAGTAGAAGAAGGAGAAGGAGAAGGTGAAGTCTGGAGGGTGAATCAGAAGAAGCAGAAGAAGGAGAAGGAGAAGGTGAAGTCTGGAGTGTGAATCAGAAGAAGCAGAAGAAGGAGAAGGAGAAGGTGAAGTCTGGAGGGTGAATCAGAAGAAGCAGAATAAGGAGAAGGAGAAGGTGAAGTCTGGAGGGTGAATCAGAAGAAGCAGAAGAAGGAGAAGGAGAAGGTGAAGTCTGGAGGATGAATCAGAAGAAGTAGAAGAAGGAGAAGGAGAAGGTGAAGTCTGGAGGGTGAATCAGAAGAAGTAGAAGAAGGAGAAGGAGAAGGTGAAGTCTGGAGGGTGAATCAGAAGAAGTAGAAGAAGGAGAAGGAGAAGGTGAAGTCTGGAGGGTGAAGCAGAAGAAGTAGAAGAAGGAGAAGGAGAAGGTGAAGTCAGGAGGGTGAATCAGAAGAAGTAGAAGAAGGAGAAGGAGAAGGTGAAGTCAGGAGGGTGAATCAGAAGAAGCAGAAGAAGGAGAAGGAGAAGGTGAAGACTGGAGGGTGAATCAGAAGAATCAGAAGAAGGAGAAGGAGAAGGTGAAGTCTGGAGGGAGAATCAGAAGAAGCAGAAGAAAGAGAAGGAGAAGGTGAAGTCTGGAGGGTGAATTAGAAGAAGTAGAAGAAGGAGAAGGAGAAGGTGAAGTCTGGAGGGTGAATCAGAAGAAGCAGAAGAAGGAGAAGGAGAAGGTGAAGTCTGGAGGGTGAATCAGAAGAAGCAGAAGAAGGAGAAGGAAAAGGTGAAGTCTGGAGGGTGAATCAGAAGAAGCAGAAGAAGGAGAAGGAGAAGGTGAAGTCTGGAGGGTGAATCAGAAGAAGGAGAAGAAGGAGAAGGAGAAGATGAAGTCTGGAGGGTGAATCAGAAGAAGTAGAAGAAGGAGAAGGAGAAGGTGAAGTCTGGAGGCTGAATCAGAAGAAGTAGAAGAAGGAGAAGGAGAAGGTGAAGTCTGGAGGGTGAATCAGAAGAAACAGAAGAAGGAGAAGGAGAAGGTGAAGTCTGGAGGGTGAATCAGAAGAAGTAGAAGAAGGAGAAGGAGAAGGTGTAGGCTGGAGGGTGAATAAGAAGAAGTAGACGAAGGAGAAGGAGAAGGTGAAGTCTGGAGGGTGAATCAGAAGAAGCAGAAGAAGGAGAAGGAGAAGGTGAAGTCTGGAGGGTGAATCAGAAGAAGTAGAAGAAGGAGAAGGAGAAGGTGAAGTCTAGAGGGTGAATCAGAAGAAGCAGAAGAAGGAGAAGGAGAAGGTGAAGTCTGGAGGGTGAATCAGAAGAAGCAGAAGAAGGAGAAGGAGAAGGTGAAGTCTGGAGGGTGAAACAGAAGAAGCAGAATAAGGAGAAGGAGAAGGTGAAGTCTGGAGGGTGAATCAGAAGAAGTAGAAGAAGGAGAAGGAGAAGGTGAAGTCTAGAGGGTGAATCAGAAGAAGCAGAAGAAGGAGAAGGAGAAGGTGAAGTCTGGAGGGTGAATCAGAAGAAGCAGAAGAAGGAGAAGGAGAAGGTGAAGTCTGGAGGGTGAAACAGAAGAAGCAGAATAAGGAGAAGGAGAAGGTGAAGTCTGGAGGGTGAATCAGAAGAAGCAGAAGAAGGAGAAGGAGAAGGTGAAGTCTGTAGGGTGAATCAGAAGAAGTAGAAGAAGGAGAAGGAGAAGGTGAAGTCTGGAGGGTGAATCAGAAGAAGTAGAAGAAGGAGAAGGAGAAGGTGAAGTCTGGAGGGTGAAGCAGAAGAAGTAGAAGAAGGAGAAGGAGAAGGTGAAGTCAGGAGGGTGAATCAGAAGAAGAGGAAGAAGGAGAAGGAGAAGGTGAAGTCTGGAGGGTGAATCAGAAGAAGCAGAAGAAGGAGAAGGAGAAGGTGAAGTCTGGAGGGTGAATCAGAAGAAGCAGAAGAAGGAGAAGGAGAAGGTGAAGTCTGGAGGGTGAATCAGAAGAAGCAGAATAAGGAGAAGGAGAAGGTGAAGTCTGGAGGGTGAATCAGAAGAAGCAGAAGAAGGAGAAGGAGAAGGTGAAGTCTGGAGGGTGAATCAGAAGAAGTAGAAGAAGGAGAAGGAGAAGGTGAAGTCTGGAGGGTGAAGCAGAAGAAGTAGAAGAAGGAGAAGGAGAAGGTGAAGTCAGGAGGGTGAATCAGAAGAAGTAGAAGAAGGAGAAGGAGAAGGTGAAGTCAGGAGGGTGAATCAGAAGAAGCAGAAGAAGGAGAAGGAGAAGGTGAAGTCTGGAGGGCGAATCAGAAGAAACAGAAGAAGGAGAAGGAGAAGGTGAAGTCTGGAGGGTGAATCAGAAGAAGCAGAAGAAGGAGAAGGAGAAGGTGAAGTCTGGAGGGTGAATCAGAAGAAGCAGAATAAGGAGAAGGAGAAGGTGAAGTCTGGAGGTTGAATCAGAAGAAGCAGAAGAAGGAGAAGGAGAAGGTGAAGTCTGGAGGGTGAATCAGAAGAGGTAGAAGAAGGAGAAGGAGAAGGTGAAGTCTGGAGGGTGAAGCAGAAGAAGGAGAAGAAGGAGAAGGAGAAGGTGAAGTCAGGAGGGTGAATCAGAAGAAGTAGAAGAAGGAGAAGGAGAAGGTGAAGCCAGGAGGGTGAATCAGAAGAAGCAGAAGAAGGAGAAGGAGAAGGTGAAGTCTGGAGGGTGAATCAGAAGAATCAGAAGAAGGAGAAGGAGAAGGTGAAGTCTGGAGGGTGAATCAGAAGAATCAGAAGAAAGAGAAGGAGAAGGTGAAGTTTGGAGGCTGAAGCAGAAGAAACAGAAGAAGGAGAAGGAGAATGTGAAGACTGGAGGGTGAATCAGAAGAAGTAGAAGAAGGAGACGGAGAAGGTGAAGTCTGGAGGGTGAATCAGAAGAAGTAGAAGAAGGAGAAGGAGAAGGTGAAGTCTGGAGGGTGAATCAGAAGAAGCAGAAGAAGGAGAAGGAGAAGGTGAAGTCTGGAGGGTGAATCAGAAGATGCAGAAGAAGGAGAAGGAGAAGATGAAGTCTGGAGGGTGAATCAGAAGAAGTAGAAGAAGGAGAAGGAGAAGGTGAAGTCTGGAGGGTGAATCAGAAGAAGTAGAAGAAGGAGAAGGAGAAGGTGAAGTCTGGAGGGTGAATCAGAAGAAACAGAAGAAGGAGAAGGAGAAGGTGAAGTCTGGAGGGTGAATCAGAAGAAGTAGACGAAGGAGAAGGAGAAGGTGAAGTCTGGAGGGTGAATCAGAAGAAGCAGAAGAAGGAGAAGGAGAAGATGAAGTCTGGACGGTGAATCAGAAGAAGTAGAAGAAGGAGAAGGAGAAGGTGAAGTCTGGAGGGTGAATCAGAAGAAGCAGAAGAAGGAGAAGGAGAAGGTGAAGTCTGGAGTGTGAATCAGAAGAAGCAGAAGAAGGAGAATGAGAAGGTGAAGTCTGGAGGGTGAATCAGAAGAAGCAGAATAAGGAGAAGGAGAAGGTGAAGTCTGGAGGGTGAATCAGAAGAAGCAGAAGAAGGAGAAGGAGAAGGTGAAGTCTGGAGGATGAATCAGAAGAAGTAGAAGAAGGAGAAGGAGAAGGTGAAGTCTGGAGGGTGAATCAGAAGAAGTAGAAGAAGGAGAAGGAGAAGGTGAAGTCTGGAGGGTGAATCAGAAGAAGTAGAAGAAGGAGAAGGAGAAGGTGAAGTCTGGAGGGTGAAGCAGAAGAAGTAGAAGAAGGAGAAGGAGAAGGTGAAGTCAGGAGGGTGAATCAGAAGAAGTAGAAGAAGGAGAAGGAGAAGGTGAAGTCAGGAGGGTGAATCAGAAGAAGCAGAATAAGGAGAAGGAGAAGGTGAAGACTGGAGGGTGAATCAGAAGAATCAGAAGAAGGAGAAGGAGAAGGTGAAGTCTGGAGGGTGAAGCAGAAGAAGTAGAAGAAGGAGAAGGAGAAGATGAAGTCAGGAGGGTGAATCAGAAGAAGTAGAAGAAGGAGAAGGAGAAGGTGAAGTCAGGAGGGTGAATCAGAAGAAGCAGAAGAAGCAGAAGGAGAAGGTGAAGTCTGGAGGGTGAATCAGAAGAATCAGAAGAAGGAGAAGGAGAAGGTGAAGTCTGGAGGGAGAATCAGAAGAAGCAGAAGAAAGAGAAGGAGAAGGTGAAGTCTGGAGGGTGAATTAGAAGAAGTAGAAGAAGGAGAAGGAGAAGGTGAAGTCTGGAGGGTGAATCAGAAGAAGCAGAAGAAGGAGAAGGAGAAGGTGAAGTCTGGAGGGTGAATCAGAAATAGCAGAAGAAGGAGAAGGAAAAGGTGAAGTCTGGAGGGTGAATCAGAAGAAGCAGAAGAAGGAGAAGGAGAAGGTGAAGTCTGGAGGCTGAATCAGAAGAAGTAGAAGAAGGAGAAGGAGAAGGTGAAGTCTGGAGGGTGAATCAGAAGAAGTAGAAGAAGGAGAAGGAGAAGGTGAAGTCAGGAGGGTGAATCAGAAGAAGCAGAAGAAGGAGAAGGAGAAGGTGAAGTCTGGAGGGCGAATCAGAAGAAACAGAAGAAGGAGAAGGAGAAGGTGAAGTCTGGAGGGTGAATCAGAAGAAGCAGAAGAAGGAGAAGGAGAAGGTGAAGTCTGGAGGGTGAATCAGAAGAAGCAGAATAAGGAGAAGGAGAAGGTGAAGTCTGGAGGTTGAATCAGAAGAAGCAGAAGAAGGAGAAGGAGAAGGTGAAGTCTGGAGGGTGAATCAGAAGAGGTAGAAGAAGGAGAAGGAGAAGGTGAAGTCTGGAGGGTGAAGCAGAAGAAGGAGAAGAAGGAGAAGGAGAAGGTGAAGTCAGGAGGGTGAATCAGAAGAAGTAGAAGAAGGAGAAGGAGAAGGTGAAGCCAGGAGGGTGAATCAGAAGAAGCAGAAGAAGGAGAAGGAGAAGGTGAAGTCTGGAGGGTGAATCAGAAGAATCAGAAGAAGGAGAAGGAGAAGGTGAAGTCTGGAGGGTGAATCAGAAGAATCAGAAGAAAGAGAAGGAGAAGGTGAAGTTTGGAGGCTGAAGCAGAAGAAACAGAAGAAGGAGAAGGAGAATGTGAAGACTGGAGGGTGAATCAGAAGAAGTAGAAGAAGGAGACGGAGAAGGTGAAGTCTGGAGGGTGAATCAGAAGAAGTAGAAGAAGGAGAAGGAGAAGGTGAAGTCTGGAGGGTGAATCAGAAGAAGCAGAAGAAGGAGAAGGAGAAGGTGAAGTCTGGAGGGTGAATCAGAAGATGCAGAAGAAGGAGAAGGAGAAGATGAAGTCTGGAGGGTGAATCAGAAGAAGTAGAAGAAGGAGAAGGAGAAGGTGAAGTCTGGAGGGTGAATCAGAAGAAGTAGAAGAAGGAGAAGGAGAAGGTGAAGTCTGGAGGGTGAATCAGAAGAAACAGAAGAAGGAGAAGGAGAAGGTGAAGTCTGGAGGGTGAATCAGAAGAAGTAGACGAAGGAGAAGGAGAAGGTGAAGTCTGGAGGGTGAATCAGAAGAAGCAGAAGAAGGAGAAGGAGAAGATGAAGTCTGTAGGGTGAATCAGAAGAAGTAGAAGAAGGAGAAGGAGAAGGTGAAGTCTGGAGGGTGAATCAGAAGAAGCAGAAGAAGGAGAAGGAGAAGGTGAAGTCTGGAGTGTGAATCAGAAGAAGCAGAAGAAGGAGAAGGAGAAGGTGAAGTCTGGAGGGTGAATCAGAAGAAGCAGAATAAGGAGAAGGAGAAGGTGAAGTCTGGAGGGTGAATCAGAAGAAGCAGAAGAAGGAGAAGGAGAAGGTGAAGTCTGGAGGATGAATCAGAAGAAGTAGAAGAAGGAGAAGGAGAAGGTGAAGTCTGGAGGGTGAATCAGAAGAAGTAGAAGAAGGAGAAGGAGAAGGTGAAGTCTGGAGGGTGAATCAGAAGAAGTAGAAGAAGGAGAAGCAGAAGGTGAAGTCTGGAGGGTGAAGCAGAAGAAGTAGAAGAAGGAGAAGGAGAAGGTGAAGTCAGGAGGGTGAATCAGAAGAAGTAGAAGAAGGAGAAGGAGAAGGTGAAGTCAGGAGGGTGAATCAGAAGAAGCAGAAGAAGGAGAAGGAGAAGGTGAAGACTGGAGGGTGAATCAGAAGAATCAGAAGAAGGAGAAGGAGAAGGTGAAGTCTGGAGGGTGAAGCAGAAGAAGTAGAAGAAGGAGAAGGAGAAGGTGAAGTCAGGAGGGTGAATCAGAAGAAGTAGAAGAAGGAGAAGGAGAAGGTGAAGTCAGGAGGGTGAATCAGAAGAAGCAGAAGAAGCAGAAGGAGAAGGTGAAGTCTGGAGGGTGAATCAGAAGAATCAGAAGAAGGAGAAGGAGAAGGTGAAGTCTGGAGGGAGAATCAGAAGAAGCAGAAGAAAGAGAAGGAGAAGGTGAAGTCTGGAGGGTGAATTAGAAGAAGTAGAAGAAGGAGAAGGAGAAGGTGAAGTCTGGAGGGTGAATCAGAAGAAGCAGAAGAAGGAGAAGGAGAAGGTGAAGTCTGGAGGGTGAATCAGAAATAGCAGAAGAAGGAGAAGGAAAAGGTGAAGTCTGGAGGGTGAATCAGAAGAAGCAGAAGAAGGAGAAGGAGAAGGTGAAGTCTGGAGGCTGAATCAGAAGAAGTAGAAGAAGGAGAAGGAGAAGGTGAAGTCTGGAGGGTGAATCAGAAGAAACAGAAGAAGGAGAAGGAGAAGGTGAAGTCTGGAGGGTGAATCAGAAGAAGTAGAAGAAGGAGAAGGAGAAGGTGTAGGCTGGAGGGTGAATAAGAAGAAGTAGACGAAGGAGAAGGAGAAGGTGAAGTCTGGAGGGTGAATCAGAAGAAGCAGAAGAAGGAGAAGGAGAAGGTGAAGTCTGGAGGGTGAATCAGAAGAAGTAGAAGAAGGAGAAGGAGAAGGTGAAGTCTGGAGGGTGAATCAGAAGAAGCAGAAGAAGGAGAAGGAGAAGGTGAAGTCTGGAGGGTGAATCAGAAGAAGCAGAAGAAGGAGAAGGAGAAGGTGAAGTCTGGAGGGTGAAACAGAAGAAGCAGAATAAGGAGAAGGAGAAGGTGAAGTCTGGAGGGTGAATCAGAAGAAGCAGAAGAAGGAGAAGGAGAAGGTGAAGTCTGTAGGGTGAATCAGAAGAAGTAGAAGAAGGAGAAGGAGAAGGTGAAGTCTGGAGGGTGAATCAGAAGAAGTAGAAGAAGGAGAAGGAGAAGGTGAAGTCTGGAGGGTGAAGCAGAAGAGGTAGAAGAAGGAGAAGGAGAAGGTGAAGTCAGGAGGGTGAATCAGAAGAAGTAGAAGAAGGAGAAGGAGAAGGTGAAGTCAGGAGGGTGAATCAGAAGAAGCAGAATAAGGAGAAGGAGAAGGTGAAGTCTGGAGGGTGAATCAGAAGAAGCAGAAGAAGGAGAAGGAGAAGGTGAAGTCTGGAGGGTGAATCAGAAGAAGTAGAAGAAGGAGAAGGAGAAGGTGAAGTCTGGAGGGTGAAGCAGAAGAAGTAGAAGAAGGAGAAGGAGAAGGTGAAGTCAGGAGGGTGAATCAGAAGAAGTAGAAGAAGGAGAAGGAGAAGGTGAAGTCTGGAGGTTGAATCAGAAGAAGCAGAAGAAGGAGAAGGAGAAGGTGAAGTCTGGAGGTTGAATCAGAAGAAGCAGAATAAGGAGAAGGAGAAGGTGAAGTCTGGAGGGTGAATCAGAAGAAGCAGAATAAGGAGAAGGAGAAGGTGAAGTCTGGAGGGTGAATCAGAAGAGGTAGAAGAAGGAGAAGGAGAAGGTGAAGTCTGGAGGTTGAATCAGAAGAAGCAGAAGAAGGAGAAGGAGAAGGTGAAGTCTGGAGGTTGAATCAGAAGAAGCAGAATAAGGAGAAGGAGAAGGTGAAGTCTGGAGGGTGAATCAGAAGAAGCAGATTAAGGAGAAGGAGAAGGTGAAGTCTGGAGGGTGAATCAGAAGAGGTAGAAGAAGGAGAAGGAGAAGGTGAAGTCTGGAGGTTGAATCAGAAGAAGCAGAATAAGGAGAAGGAGAAGGTGAAGTCTGGAGGGTGAATCAGAAGAAGCAGAAGAAGGAGAAGGAGAAGGTGAAGTCTGGAGGGTGAATCAGAAGAGGTAGAAGAAGGAGAAGGAGAAGGTGAAGTCTGGAGGGTGAAGCAGAAGAAGGAGAAGAAGGAGAAGGAGAAGGTGAAGTCAGGAGGGTGAATCAGAAGAAGTAGAAGAAGGAGAAGGAGAAGGTGAAGCCAGGAGGGTGAATCAAAAGAAGCAGAAGAAGGAGAAGGAGAAGGTGAAGTCTGGAGGGTGAATCAGAAGAAGCAGAAGAAGGAGAAGGAGAAGGTGAAGTCTGGAGGGTGAATCAGAAGAAGTAGAAGAAGGAGAAGGAGAAGGTGAAGTCTGGAGGGTGAAGCAGAAGAAGTAGAAGAAGGAGAAGGAGAAGGTGAAGTCAGGAGGGTGAATCAGAAGAAGTAGAAGAAGGAGAAGGAGAAGGTGAAGTCTGGAGGTTGAATCAGAAGAAGCAGCAGAAGGAGAAGGAGAAGGTGAAGTCTGGAGGTTGAATCAGAAGAAGCAGAATAAGGAGAAGGAGAAGGTGAAGTCTGGAGGGTGAATCAGAAGAAGCAGAATAAGGAGAAGGAGAAGGTGAAGTCTGGAGGGTGAATCAGAAGAGGTAGAAGAAGGAGAAGGAGAAGGTGAAGTCTGGAGGTTGAATCAGAAGAAGCAGAAGAAGGAGAAGGAGAAGGTGAAGTCTGGAGGTTGAATCAGAAGAAGCAGAATAAGGAGAAGGAGAAGGTGAAGTCTGGAGGGTGAATCAGAAGAAGCAGAATAAGGAGAAGGAGAAGGTGAAGTCTGGAGGGTGAATCAGAAGAGGTAGAAGAAGGAGAAGGAGAAGGTGAAGTCTGGAGGTTGAATCAGAAGAAGCAGAATAAGGAGAAGGAGAAGGTGAAGTCTGGAGGGTGAATCAGAAGAAGCAGAAGAAGGAGAAGGAGAAGGTGAAGTCTGGAGGGTGAATCAGAAGAGGTAGAAGAAGGAGAAGGAGAAGGTGAAGTCTGGAGGGTGAAGCAGAAGAAGGAGAAGAAGGAGAAGGAGAAGGTGAAGTCAGGAGGGTGAATCAGAAGAAGTAGAAGAAGGAGAAGGAGAAGGTGAAGCCAGGAGGGTGAATCAGAAGAAGCAGAAGAAGGAGAAGGAGAAGGTGAAGTCTGGAGGGTGAATCAGAAGAATCAGAAGAAGGAGAAGGAGAAGGTGAATTCTGGAGGGTGAATCAGAAGAATCAGAAGAAAGAGAAGGAGAAGGTGAAGTTTGGAGGCTGAAGCAGAAGAAACAGAAGATGGAGAAGGAGAATGTGAAGACTGGAGGGTGAATCAGAAGAAGTGGAAGAAGGAGAAGGAGAAGGTGAAGTCTGGAGGGTGAATCAGAAGAAGTAGAAGAAGGAGAAGGAGAAGGTGAAGTCTGGAGGGTGAATCAGAAGAAGCAGAAGAAGGAGAAGGAGAAGGTGAAGTCTGGAGGGTGAATCAGAAGATGCAGAAGAAGGAGAAGGAGAAGATGAAGTCTGGAGGGTGAATCAGAAGAAGTAGAAGAAGGAGAAGGAGAAGGTGAAGTCTGGAGGGTGAATCAGAAGAAGTAGAAGAAGGAGAAGGAGAAGGTGCAGTCTGGAGGGTGAATCAGAAGAAACAGAAGAAGGAGAAGGAGAAGGTGAAGTCTGGAGGGTGAATCAGAAGAAGTAGAAGAAGGAGAAGGAGAAGGTGTAGTCTGGAGGGTGAATCAGAAGAAGTAGACGAAGGAGAAGGAGAAGGTGAAGACTGGAGGGTGAATCAGAAGAAGCAGAAGAAGGAGAAGGAGAAGATGAAGTCTGGAGGGTGAATCAGAAGAAGTAGAAGAAGGAGAAGGAGAAGGTGAAGTCTGGAGGGTGAATCAGAAGAAGCAGAAGAAGGAGAAGGAGAAGGTGAAGTCTGGAGGGTGAATCAGAAGAAGCAGAAGAAGGAGAAGGAGAAGGTGAAGTCTGGAGGGTGAATCAGAAGAAGCAGAATAAGGAGACGGAGAAGGTGAAGTCTGGAGGGTGAATCAGAAGAAGCAGAAGAAGGAGAAGGAGAAGGTGAAGTCTGGAGGATGAATCAGAAGAAGTAGAAGAAGGAGAAGGAGAAGGTGAAGTCTGGAGGGTGAATCAGAAGAAGTAGAAGAAGGAGAAGGAGAAGGTGAAGTCTGGAGGGTGAATCAGAAGAAGCAGAATAAGGAGAAGGAGAAGGTGAAGTCTGGAGGGTGAATCAGAAGAAGCAGAAGAAGGAGAAGGAGAAGGTGAAGTCTGGAGGGTGAATCAGAAGAAGTAGAAGAAGGAGAAGGAGAAGGTGAAGTCTGGAGGGTGAAGAAGAAGAAGTAGAAGAAGGAGAAGGAGAAGGTGAAGTCAGGAGGGTGAATCAGAAGAAGCAGAAGAAGGAGAAGGAGAAGGTGAAGTCTGGAGGGTGAATCAGAAGAATCAGAAGAAGGAGAAGGAGAAGATGAAGTCTGGAGGGTGAATCAGAAGAAGCAGAAGAAAGAGAAGGAGAAGGTGAAGTCTGGAGGGTGAAGCAGAAGAAACAGAAGAAGGAGAAGGAGTAGGTGCAGACTGGAGGGTGAATCAAAAGAAGTAGAAGAAGGAGAAGGAGAAGGTGAAGTCTGGAGGGTGAATCAGACGAAGTAGAAGAAGGAGAAGGAGAAGGTGAAGTCTGGATGGTGAATCAGAAGAAGTAGAAGAAGGAGAAGGAGAAGGTGAAGTCTGGAGGGTGAATCAGAAGAAGCAGAAGAAGGAGAAGGAGAAGGTGAAGTCTGGAGGGTGAATCAGAAGAAGCAGAAGAAGGAGAAGGAGAAGGTGAAGTCTGGAGGGTGAATCAGAAGAAGCAGAAGAAGGAGAAGGAAAAGGTGAAGTCAGGAGCGTGTATCAGAAGAAGCAGAAGAAGGAGAAGGAGAAGGTGAAGTTAGGAGGGTGAATCAGAAGAAGCAGAAGAAGGAGAAGGAGCAGGTGAAGTCAGGGGGGTGAAGCAGAAGAAGTAGAAGAAGGAGAAGGAGAAGGTGTAGTCAGGACGGTGAAGCAGAAGAAGCAGAAGAAGGAGAATGAGAAGGTGAAGTCTGGAGGGTCAAGCAGAAGAAGCAGAAGAAGGAGAAGGAGAGGGTGAAGTCTGGAGGGTGAATCAGAAGAAGTAGAAGAAGGAGAAGGAGAAGGTGAAGTCAGGAGAGTGAAGCAGAAGAAGCAGAAGAAGGAGAAGGAGAAGGTGAAGTCTGGAGGGCGAAGCAGAAGAAGCAGAAGAAGGAGAAGGAGAAGGTGAAGTCTGGAGGGTGAAGCAGAAGAAGCAGAAGAAGGAGAAGGAGTAGGTGAAGTCTGGAGGGTGAATCAGAAGAAGTAGAAGAAGGAGAAGGATAAGGTGAAGTCAGGAGGGTGAAGCAGAAGAAGCAGAAGAAGGAGAAGGAGAAGGTGAAGTCTGGAGGGTGAAGCAGAAGAAGCAGAAGAAGGAGAAGGAGAAGGTGAAGTCTGGAGGGTGAAGCAGAAGAAGCAGAAGAAGGAGAAGGAGAAGGTGAAGTCAGGAGGGTGGATCAGAAGAAGTAGAAGAAGGAGAAGGAGAAGGTGAAGTCTGGAGGGTGAATCAGAAGAAGCAGAAGAAGGAGAAGGAGAAGGTGAAGTCTGGAGGGCGCAGCAGAAGAAGCAGAAGAAGGAGAAAGAGAAGGTGAAGTCTGGAGGGTGAAGCAGAAGAAGCAGAAGAAGGAGAAGGAGAGGGTGAAGTCTGGAGGGTGAATTAGAAGAAGTAGAAGAAGGAGAAGGAGAAGGTGAAGTCAGGAGAGTGAAGCAGAAGAAGCAGAAGAAGGAGAAGGAGAAGGTGAAGTCTGGAGGGCGAAGCAGAAGAAGCAGAAGAAGGAGAAGGAGAAGGTGAAGTCTGGAGGGTGAAGCAGAAGAAGCAGAAGAAGGAGAAGGAGTAGGTGAAGTCTGGAGGGTGAATCAGAAGAGGTAGAAGAAGGAGAAGGAGAAGGTGAAGTCAGGAGGGTGAAGCAGAAGAAGCAGAAGAAGGGGAAGGAGAAGGTGAAGTCTGGAGGGTGAAGCAGAAGAAGCAGAAGAAGGAGAAGGAGAAGGTGAAGTCTGGAGGGTGAATCAGAAGAAGCAGAAGAAGGAGAAGGAGAAGGTGAAGTCTGGAGGGTGTATCAGAAGAAGCAGAAGAAGGAGAAGGAGAAGGTGAAGTCAGGAGGGTGAATCAGAAGAAGCAGAAGAAGGAGAAGGAGAAGGTGAATTTAGGAGGGTGAATCAGAAGAAGCAGAAGAAGGAGAAGGAGCAGGTGAAGTCAGGGGGGTGTAGCAGAAGAAGTAGAAGAAGGAGAAGGAGAAGGTGAAGTCAGGACGGTGAAGCAGAAGAAGCAGAAGAAGGAGAAGGAGAAGGTGAAGCCTGGAGGGCGCAGCAGAAGAAGCAGAAGAAGGAGAAGGAGAAGGTGAAGTCTGGAGTGTGAAGCAGAAGAAGCAGAAGAAGGAGAAGGAGAAAGTGAAGTCTGGAGGACGCAGCAGAAGAAGCAGAAGAAGGAGAATGAGAAGGTGAAGTCTGGAGGGTGAATCAGAAGAAGCAGAAGAAGGAGAAGGAGAAGGTGAAGTCTGGAGGGTGAATCAGAAGAAGTAGAAGAAGGAGAAGGAGAAGGTGAAGTCTGGAGGGTGAAGCAGAAGAAGTAGAAGAAGGAGAAGGAGAAGGTGAAGTCAGGAGGTTGAATCAGAAGAAGTAGAAGAAGGAGAAGGAGAAGGTGAAGTCAGGAGGGTGAATCAGAAGAAGCAGAAGAAGGAGAAGGAGAAGTTGAAGTCTGGAGGGTGAATCAGAAGAATCAGAAGAAGGAGAAGGAGAAGGTGAAGTCTGGAGGGTGAATCAGAAGAAGCAGAAGAAAGAGAAGGAGAAGGTGAAGTCTGGAGGGTGAAGCAGAAGAAACAGAAGAAGGAGAAGGAGAAGGTGAAGTCTGGAGGGTGAATCAGAAGAATCAGAAGAAGGAGAAGGAGAAGGTGAAGTCTGGAGGGTGAATCAGAAGAAGCAGAAGAAAGAGAAGGAGAAGGTGAAGTCTGGAGGGTGAAGCAGAATAAACAGAAGAAGGAGAAGGAGAAGGTGAAGTCTGGAGGGTGAATCCGAAGAAGTAGAAGAAGGAGAAGGAGAAGGTGTAGTCTGGAGGGTGAATCAGAAGAAGTAGACGAAGGAGAAGGAGAAGATGAAGTCTGGAGGGTGAATCAGAAGAAGCAGAAGAAGGAGAAGGAGAAGGTGAAGTCTGGAGGGTGAATCAGAAGAAGTAGAAGAAGGAGAAGGAGAATGTGAAGTCTGGAGGGTGAATCAGAAGAAGCAGAAGAAGGAGAAGGAGAAGGTGAAGTCTGGAGGGTGAATCAGAAGAAGCAGAAGAAGGAGAAGGAGAAGGTGAAGTCTGTAGGGTGAATCAGAAGAAGCAGAATAAGGAGAAGGAGAAGGTGAAGTCTGGAGGGTGAATCAGAAGAAGCAGAAGAAGGAGAAGGAGAAGGTGAAGTCTGGAGGGTGAATCAGAAGAAGTAGAAGAAGGAGAAGGAGAAGGTGAAGTCTGGAGGGTGAATCAGAAGAAGTAGAAGAAGGAGAAGGAGAAGGTGAAGTCTGGAGGGTGAATCAGAAGAAGTAGAAGAAGGAGAAGGAGAAGGTGAAGTCTGGAGGGTGAAGCAGAAGAAGTAGATGAAGGAGAAGGAGAAGGTGAAGTCAGGAGGGTGAATCAGAAGAAGTAGAAGAAGGAGAAGGAGAAGGTGAGGTCTGGAGGGTGAATCAGAAGAAGCAGAAGAAGGAGAAGGAGAAGGTGAAGTCTGGAGGGTGAATCAGAAGAATCAGAAGAAGGAGAAGGAGAAGGTGAAGTCTGGAGGGTGAATCAGAAGAAGCAGAAGAAAGAGAAGGAGAAGGTGCAGTCTGGAGGGTGAAGCAGAAGAAACAGAAGAAGGAGAAGGAGAAGGTGAAGACTGGAGGGTGAATCAGAAGAAGTAGAAGAAGGAGAAGGAGAAGGTGAAGTCTGGAGGGTGAATCAGAAGAAGTAGAAGAAGGAGAAGGAGAAGAGGGTGAATCAGAAGAAGCAGAAGAAGGAGAAGGAGAAGGTGAAGTCTGGAGGGTGAATCAGAAGAAGCAGAAGAAGGAGAAGGAGAAGGTGAAGTCTGTAGGGTGAATCAGAAGAAGTAGAAGAAGGAGAAGGAGAAGGTGAAGTCTGGAGGGTGAATCAGAAGAAGCAGAATAAGGAGAAGGAGAAGGTGAAGTCTGGAGGGTGAATCAGAAGAAGCAGAAGAAGGAGAAGGAGAAGGTGAAGTCTGGAGGATGAATCAGAAGAAGTAGAAGAAGGAGAAGGAGAAGGTGAAGTCTGGAGGGTGAATCAGAAGAAGCAGAATAAGGAGAAGGAGAAGGTGAAGTCTGGAGGGTGAATCAGAAGAAGCAGAAGAAGGAGAAGGAGAAGGTGAAGTCTGGAGGGTGAATCAGAAGAAGTAGAAGAAGGAGAAGGAGAATGTGAAGTCTGGAGGGTGAATCAGAAGAAGCAGAAGAAGGAGAAGGAGAAGATGAAGTCTGGAGGGTGAATCAGAAGAAGCAGAAGAAGGAGAAGGAGAAGGTGAAGTCTGTAGGGTGAATCAGAAGAAGCAGAATAAGGAGAAGGAGAAGGTGAAGTCTGGAGGGTGAATCAGAAGAAGCAGAAGAAGGAGAAGGAGAAGGTGAAGTCTGGAGGGTGAATCAGAAGAAGCAGAAGAAGGAGAAGGAGAAGGTGAAGTCTGTAGGGTGAATCAGAAGAAGTAGAAGAAGGAGAAGGAGAAGGTGAAGTCTGGAGGGTGAATCAGAAGAAGCAGAATAAGGAGAAGGAGAAGGTGAAGTCTGGAGGGTGAATCAGAAGAAGCAGAAGAAGGAGAAGGAGAAGGTGAAGTCTGGAGGATGAATCAGAAGAAGTAGAAGAAGGAGAAGGAGAAGGTGAAGTCTGGAGGGTGAATCAGAAGAAGTAGAAGAAGGAGAAGGAGAAGGTGAAGTCTGGAGGGTGAATCAGAAGAAGTAGAAGAAGGAGAAGGAGAAGGTGAAGTCTGGAGGGTGAAGCAGTAGAAGTAGAAGAAGGAGAAGGAGAAGGTGAAGTCAGGAGGGTGAATCAGAAGAAGTAGAAGAAGGAGAAGGAGAAGGTGAAGTCAGGAGGGTGAATCAGAAGAAGCAGAAGAAGGAGAAGGAGAAGGTGAAGTCTGGAGGGTGAATCAGAAGAATCAGAAGAAGGAGAAGGAGAAGGTGAAGTCTGGAGGGAGAATCAGAAGAAGCAGAAGAAAGAGAAGGAGAAGGTGAAGTCTGGAGGGTGAATCAGAAGAAGTAGAAGAAGGAGAAGGAGAAGGTGAAGTCTGGAGGGTGAATCAGAAGAAGCAGAAGAAGGAGAAGGAGAAGGTGAAGTCTGGAGGGTGAATCAGAAGAAGCAGAAGAAGGAGAAGGAAAAGGTGAAGTCTGGAGGGTGAATCAGAAGAAGCAGAAGAAGGAGAAGGAGAAGGTGAAGTCTGGAGGGTGAATCAGAAGAAGCAGAATAAGGAGAAGGAGAAGGTGAAGTCTGGAGGGTGAATCAGAAGAAGCAGAAGAAGGAGAAGGAGAAGATGAAGTCTGGAGGGTGAATCAGAAGAAGTAGAAGAAGGAGAAGGAGAAGGTGAAGTCTGGAGGGTGAATCAGAAGAAGTAGAAGAAGGAGAAGGAGAAGGTGAAGTCTGGAGGGTGTATCAGAAGAAGCAGAAGAAGGAGAAGGAGAAGGTGAAGTCTGGAGGGTGAATCAGAAGAAGCAGAAGAAGGGGAAGGAGAAGATGAAGTCTGGAGGGTGAATCAGAAGAAGTAGAAGAAGGAGAAGGAGAAGGTGTGGTCTGCAGGGTGAATCAGAAGAAGCAGAAGAAGGAGAAGGAGAAGGTGAAGTCTGAAGGGTGAATCAGAAGAAGTAGAAGAAGGAGAAGGAGAAGGTGAAGTCTGGAGGGCGAATCAGAAGAAGTAGAAGAAGGAGAAGGAGAAGGTGAAGCCTGGAGGGTGAATCAGAAGAAGCAGAAGAAGGAGAAGGAGAAGGTGAAGTCTGGAGGGTGAATCAGAAGAAGCAGAAGAAGGAGAAGGAGAACGTGAAGTCTGGAGGGTGAATCAGAAGAAGTAGAAGAAGGAGAAGGAGAAGGTGAAGTCTGGAGGGTGAATCAGAAGAAGCAGAATAAGGAGAAGGAGAAGGTGAAGTCTGGAGGGTGAATCAGAAGAAGCAGAAGAAGGAGAAGGAGAAGGTGAAGTCTGTAGGGTGAATCAGAAGAAGTAGAAGAAGGAGAAGGAGAAGGTGAAGTCTGGAGGGTGAATCAGAAGAAGCAGAATAAGGAGAAGGAGAAGGTGAAGTCTGGAGGGTGAATCAGAAGAAGCAGAAGAAGGAGAAGGAGAAGGTGAAGTCTGGAGGATGAATCAGAAGAAGTAGAAGAAGGAGAAGGAGAAGGTGAAGTCTGGAGGGTGAATCAGAAGAAGTAGAAGAAGGAGAAGGAGAAGGTGAAGTCTGGAGGGTGAATCAGAAGAAGTAGAAGAAGGAGAAGGAGAAGGTGAAGTCTGGAGGGTGAAGCAGTAGAAGTAGAAGAAGGAGAAGGAGAAGGTGAAGTCAGGAGGGTGAATCAGAAGAAGTAGAAGAAGGAGAAGGAGAAGGTGAAGTCAGGAGGGTGAATCAGAAGAAGCAGAAGAAGGAGAAGGAGAAGGTGAAGTCTGGAGGGTGAATCAGAAGAATCAGAAGAAGGAGAAGGAGAAGTTGAAGTCTGGAGGGAGAATCAGAAGAAGCAGAAGAAAGAGAAGGAGAAGGTGAAGTCTGGAGGGTGAATCAGAAGAAGTAGAAGAAGGAGAAGGAGAAGGTGAAGTCTGGAGGGTGAATCAGAAGAAGCAGAAGAAGGAGAAGGAGAAGGTGAAGTCTGGAGGGTGAATCAGAAGAAGCAGAAGAAGGAGAAGGAAAAGGTGAAGTCTGGAGGGTGAATCAGAAGAAGCAGAAGAAGGAGAAGGAGAAGGTGAAGTCTGGAGGGTGAATCAGAAGAAGCAGAATAAGGAGAAGGAGAAGGTGAAGTCTGGAGGGTGAATCAGAAGAAGCAGAAGAAGGAGAAGGAGAAGATGAAGTCTGGAGGGTGAATCAGAAGAAGTAGAAGAAGGAGAAGGAGAAGGTGAAGTCTGGAGGGTGAATCAGAAGAAGTAGAAGAAGGAGAAGGAGAAGGTGAAGTCTGGAGGGTGTATCAGAAGAAGCAGAAGAAGGAGAAGGAGAAGGTGAAGTCTGGAGGGTGAATCAGAAGAAGCAGAAGAAGGGGAAGGAGAAGATGAAGTCTGGAGGGTGAATCAGAAGAAGTAGAAGAAGGAGAAGGAGAAGGTGTGGTCTGCAGGGTGAATCAGAAGAAGCAGAAGAAGGAGAAGGAGAAGGTGAAGTCTGAAGGGTGAATCAGAAGAAGTAGAAGAAGGAGAAGGAGAAGGTGGAGTTTGGAGGGCGAATCAGAAGAAGTAGAAGAAGGAGAAGGAGAAGGTGAAGCCTGGAGGGTGAATCAGAAGAAGCAGAAGAAGGAGAAGGAGAAGGTGAAGTCTGGAGGGTGAATCAGAAGAAGCAGAAGAAGGAGAAGGAGAACGTGAAGTCTGGAGG